>NW_023276806.1:26874685-27141247 GCF_003668045.3 Cricetulus griseus
CATGGAGGTTTGTGATTAAGATTTTAGAGAGTCGAAATAATGAGACCCCGCTTCACATACTCATAAAATTATCACAAATATTGTTTACATTCAGCTAAGTTGCTGTGAAAGTGGATCTAATAATAGATAGTAGAGATCTCACTGATACATAAAATGCCTGACAGGGAAGTATCTGAGTCTTCATCTTCCCTATGAATGCCTCTGTAAATTTCACAAAACTTGTGAACTTCTAGGGCTTGCTAAGAATTGAAGAGCTGCAGACCTTTCATGTAAGGAGGGGGTCACTATCACTGTCTGCCCCAACCAGAGCAGGTCAAAAGGCATAGTTCCAAGCACATAGCCCTCCTCTTCCTCTCCACGTTCCCCACGCAGATTTCACAGGAGCATTACTGCTCGGCTTTGAGAAATGCCCATGTCCAAACAAAACTATTCACAGAGACATCCTCAAGTTTGACCTACGGGAGTCCAGATTCCTTTCTGGAATAATGTGTATGGTTCCTGGAGGATACAGCTGATTTATGTTTCCTCCTTTGTTTTTAATTTAAGAGTCAGTTGCCTCAACTAAGCAGTTTTATGGTCTCTGCTCAGAATCAAATCCGGGATTCCTGTATATGCTGCTTTTGCTCAAATTTCAGGCTTTAGCTTGGGACTCTGGTGGTTTCCCCATCTCAAAAAGCTTCTTGCAAGAACTGCCAATTCTCTTGATCTGTAGCTGTTTCTCTGGGTTCCCCCACTGTCTAAAGCAACTCTCCCAGGAGTGCCCAGCCTTCTCTGTCATGCTTGCTCTGTCACTTGTCATCTTTCCTGGCCCTCCACCCAGAAATCCAGTGCCATTTCAACTCCAGACTTACAAGAAATATTTTATTCTGAAAATCAGCAAGTTATTTGTGCCCAGGGTCATGTTTAAATAGACAGCAGACCAGAAAGTCAGTTCTAAACTAAGAGGCCAGTAGGCTTTCCCCTTTGGTTGACTTTCACCCCTGATATTTCCTTTGATTTCTGACCACATGAACTTAGAAAGCCTTAATACTCACACTGAGTGATTGTTTCAGATGTGATAGTGCTTCTGGATTTCAAAAGTATGAAGAAAAACCATTGTGTCATTGACTGGTATGAGACAGAAAAATAGCAGCTAAAAGGAAATCATGGAACCCTCAAAGGCAAAGAAATATCCCAGGATTTCCAACTGGTCACATTCTCCCCCTCCTCATAGGTGTAGTTTCTCTCTCAGATTCCTCTTTCAGTAGCTGAAGACATGGAGAACCCACAGTGGGGTGGGAGCAAAAGAGGGGGACTCTTCCTGTCAGTCTCAGGAGTTGGTGTCTGTTGAACAGACCTTTATGAAACCCAACTACTAGCTTTTTAAGTTATGCTTTTCCTGCCCAGCTCAAGCGGGCCTCTAAAGCTCCCGCCTCAGCTTTGCAAGTGCTAGAGTAACAGGCATGCACTACTATATTCATCATCTTCATCATTGCTACTTTGATCAGGCATCTTGATCTTGAGTCAATCTGCAGTGCACTCAAACCACAGAGCTTGGGCTTCACTCCCAACACTACCATTGAGAAGATCATTTTACCCTTTATTGGACTTCAATTTCCCTCTTACATAAAAAGACACTGGCCATCTACTTCACAAGGCTATTGTGAAGACTGAAAAACTAGTGTAAAGAACCGAAAACATTTTCCAGTATTATATGGGATTGTCTAATTATAAAGGTAACACATTTATAAGCTTTATGTGTGTGTGTGTGTGTGTGTGTGTGTGTGTGTGTGTGTGTGTGTGTGTGATATAAAGTGCAATCTGTCTAGAAGTGAGTAATGGCTATCTAGTTTTGCCATTATTATTTTCATCTGTTTGGATGATGTGTCAGTGACTTTCCTGCTTGGCATAGAGCAGATCTTCAACCACAGCTGTAACTAGCACTGTCATTATTGTGATGACCCTGTGACTACCATCTTTCCCCCCATACACAGGCATCAGTAGATCCCCCAAGGCAACCCCTTTGCTAGTACAGAGCCTCTCAAACCATTGGCCAAAATGGTGATGGGCTTTGGTTAAAATTCACTCTTTCTGGAACTATGTTGGCCCAGTTTGTGAACTCCCCTTAGTGGATACAAAGTCTTAGTTGACTCAACCTGTGGAATTGGAAAAATTCCAGAAGTTACTGGAGAAATCTTACACACAACACAGTTCTGAACTATAGGTCCGTACCTCATATCTTTCCCTTGCTCCTAACGAGAGGGAAACAAGTGGCCACCACTGACATTTGTCAATGTTTCTTATAAATTCAAGTGGACACATCTTTGAAAAAGACCAGAAGTGATATTTTCAAAATGTCAATGCAATTATCTGGAAACAGAAAAGACAATCAAATAAGTGCTGCTGTCATGTTTTAAATGTTTCAAATACAACAAACTAGATTTTGTTTGGCTTTGTTTTTCTGTACTGATATAAACATTTATTTGGTGGCCATCTTACAATTGCTCCCAGGACTGACTCTTGTAATGGTGGAGAACTGCTTTCTTGTTTGAGTTCTTGCTGGGGAAATATATAGAAAATGAGATTTATAGGACCCACTAGTCAAGATAAATGAGGAGACTTTCTGAATGACACTGAGCAAGGAATTCCTTCTCAAACTGGTATCTTTGCATTACACACACTTACTTCTCCCTAAAGACTGTTCTATTCTTCGTAGTTCATGTATTATCAAAGCCATGTTAGCCATCTAATTTCATTCGATGTATTTCAAGATGAATTACTAACAATCTTATATCTTCCATCTGCTGGTACTAGAAGGATAAAGGACAATACAATAAATGGCACACTGATGGAATAGAGAGAGGAATATCCACCCCTGAAATCACAAATCAAAGACGTACACACCACTACCATAATGTAGGCCAGACCACATAGAGTTCATTATTTTGAAAAATAATGCCTTAAATATACTAAATTCTCCTCAGTACAGGACATGAATGTTGCTATTGATAATTATTTCTACTGTCTTCCATCTATTTTTATAGCATTGTTTGATCCATTCTTTGCATGCTTTTTTCTGAAAGTAATATTCTTGATATACTTAATAAGAGACCCCCTCCTGTGTTTCTAGATGCCTTGGCTGCTGATCAGCAAAAGCCATGGACACACTCAATTCTCTAAGCTTGGCATCACATCAGTCTGGAAGCAGTTTGCATGCAGAGCCCTTTGTAGTAAATACTCATTAGAGGTTCCGCTGGCTCATTTGGTCACCCACATTTTTCAGTGGGTGGCCCAGTTGGCATCCTCGTTATTTTATTTTCCACCACTGCAAGTACTCCAGATGTAGTAACCTGGCCCTGCTTGCTTTCTACTCTTAGCGTGTAGTTATAGAGCACCCATTCTCTATAACACTGGTTAATTAATTAGCCCAGGTAAGCAGAAGTACAGGCTACAATCACTTCTTTATAGAGTACCTTTTGTAGTGAATCTGGTTGAAGCAAACTTGTATTGTATCAAGGGTAACTCACAACTAACTTTTCACATCTGAAACTAAGAAGTGCTTTCTCTCTCTTCCTCTTCCCTTCTCTTTCCTCCCCACCCACAGCTTTACACAAACAAATAGACCAGTTCACTGAAACACAATTTCTGAAGTTATTTATGAATTACAAAGGAAATCATTTGCTTTGCTTTATTACCTAAACAAATCTTTACTACCAAGTACTGGTGACTGCTTTGATGAAAGAATCAGCATCTGCAGAATGGCATTGTCTTTCTAGGATTAGCAAGGAAAAACTCAACTAAAACAAAAGAACAAGAATCATGATCTTTCTAGACTGCCTGTTGAGGGCAAAGTGAGGTGCCATTAAAGTATAAGGATTCTAAAACAGGATTTAATTCTCCCAAGGCAAACATTCTGATTAATCAGTCGCTAGAAAGCAAGCATAAATACATTGATGCCTTTCTTATACTATGCTATAGCTCTAAAAATGCTTGTAATGATAATCACCAGCTAGATTCTTATTAGTGTAAGTAGTAAAAGCCATAGCATATATACAAAGCTCTTACAACAATATTTTTCTGTACTTTCTGATACGTGAGAAGTTGCTGTGTGGTGTGAATTGGCATCAGTTTTCACACTTTAGAATTTATAAAACTCTAATTTTGCTGTCGTTGACATCTCTATATGTGAACAGGACTGAGAAGAGATGTAGCCTTGAAGGGTGACAGAATGTAACCATGTACTAGATGCAGGCATTATATTCATAGATTTGCATCCATTGTTCCATTGATTACTCAAAGTGACCATGCAAGGTACCTATTATTAAATCTTCTCAGTAAAAACTAAAACACACATTTGCAAAGATTCACTAAGGAACCAGAATTTGAATTTCACCTGACTGAAAATATGCATTCTTTCCATTCCTGGAGTTTTAATCGGTCTAGTTAATCTCACTTTTTTTCAGACAGGAAGAGTGTAGGAAGCACCCTGTCTGCTTACACAGAGTCATTCTGTATCCTGGATTCTAACTGCCGCTAAGATTTAATAGCTGTGGGGGGAAAAACAGTAAGGTATCCTCTGGGGTACCATAAATAGACCACTCCATGGTAAATTACACACCCACAATGTATCCTAAAAGGAGCCCCACATCACGGCTGGACAGCAGTGCTGACTGAGGCCAAAACCAGGAGGGCCTGCACGTGCTCAGGACTGGAGTGTAAGTGTGCAATCCACATGCAGATGTCAGCCTCTCTACTGACTCCTCCGACTCACTGCACTCCTGGACAAACCCAACTTCTGTCTTCTGTCTTTTCTCGTATATCACTGTATCCAGGTGTTTCTTCTACCTTGACATTCAGCCACATAAGACTTTTGTCAACAGTCCCACTGGTCAGTCAAAAACAATGCAGGGTAATGGTCATGTATAATAGTTTACTATCATAAGTCTTAAATTACTCATTCATAAACCTAGGCATAGAAATTCCATCTTGGAAGGTGGAATACAATCATTGATTTACCAGTCAGCAATATGGAAAGCTTCTCTCGAGGAAGTTACAAGCTTTCTGGAGGGAAACTTCCGTTTAAAGGAGACAATTTCTGCACAATTAGACAAGTCTATCATTGTGTTTTGTTTTACTGCCAATTCTATTTGAAACTCATTCTGAAGCATATTAATATTGAATTAGTGTTTTCATTTCAACTTAAAATGTACAATTGGTTGTCCATTTAAAAGGCACAAGCCTCCCTTTATCCGTCCAACAGCCAAAATTATTATTGTCTGTCACTTTAGAAAGTCAGGGGACATGAGCAAGGATTGCACAGATAAAAGGACACCAACATTGCCACTGCAGCCCAACTGCATAAAAAAAGAACTTCTGCTTAATTTCCAGCATTCATTTGTGATAGTCCCTGGTTTATGCTGATCTGACTTGCCATCTTTCAGTATTAAAATTGTACAAAGGATCCATAACACCATGGCACTGTGATTCTGTGGTACATTTGGAAGGTAGCACACTTGGAAGAGTGATGGGTTCTGGATCAACCAAACAGCATAATGGGATAGACTCCCCTAGTGGTGGCCATCAGGAGTAAGAAGTCACACTGATGATCCCCCTAGGAAACTTGTGTAGTCAAGCTAGGTTGCTTAAGAAGCTAGGTGTTCTATATGCATTTTTCTTTTTTTCTTTGTAGTCTCAATTAACAGTAGGGCTATCAGGTTATAACTCAACTATGAATACAAGGATATCTGTAAAATGTCATTTATAAAGTATTAAAAAATATGTGAAATGTTGATTGTCTCTACTTAATTATCAGGGGCCAAGCTACCTGAGGAAAAAAAGTGGAAAGACAAACAAAAACGTGCGTGCCCTATGGAAATGAATTAACAATAATCTCTTTATGGTTTCATGCTGACACATTATGTAAAAAAAAAAAAGCATTTCTAGCCAATGTCTGAAAATGAGTTTTTCTTACAAAATCATTACACTTTGTCTATTCACCAACCTAAGATTTTGGAAAGCAGCTACACATGGGAAAAAAAGACATGATATTCCATCCCTAATGAAGAGGCTATCTCCAACTGATAGCCACTCACAAAGGAAAAAAATCAGTTTTCTCTGTTTGTTTTGTTCTATTCTGGCTTGTTTGCTTGCCCATTTGTTTTGTAGACAGAGAAAGAAGGTATAGAGTTGGATGGGTGGGGAGACGAGGAGATCTGGGAGTAGATGAGGGAAAGGAAACCATGTTCAAAATATATAGTATGAAAAATTCTATTTTCAATAAAAAAGAAGAATATAGGTGACATGGATATAGATATATCCATGCAGGGACACATGCACACACCAACACAAATGAAAACATTCCCCTTTCCTATTTAAAGACTGTTTCCTTACTGATTTCCTTTAGCAGGATCAAGAAGAAATAAAACTTCTCAAATGTATTCCCAATTATTTGTTCTTGTGTATTTTAGTCTCTCCCTTTAACTCTCATCGCTAGTCATCACCCTTTCTCTCTTCCTGCACTCTCCACGACCAGTCTGTCTTCCCAGTCACTGTCCTTTCCCTCCTCCAATGCCTCAACCTCCTTGAAATCCTCCCTCCATTTTTAGGTTTTCTGTGAAGCCTAGCTTTCAGATGTTGCTTTCTATGATCACTTGGGAGAGAAGAGATTTTTGCCCATTACAGAGCAATTCTTATTTTACTTTTTTATTTATGATTCATCTTTCTAATATGATAAATACCTATTTATACCTAACATCTCTAGATAAAGTCTAACTTCCTAAAGATGAGAAATTATAAAATTTAAGATGGTGGTTTATAGTAGCCCCAGTACAATTCTATACATGTTACTCTATTAATTGTTGGACAAACCCATGCAAGAATTTCTTTGAATTCAACCAACATCACTACAATGATCTGTTTTGTAATTCTGTTATAATAAATGTAATGAATGCTTCCAACTAAGCAGTATTTCCATGCATGCAACAATAAAACCATGTGAGACAGTACTTTCTCTATAGTTATTTCATTTGTCTATTTTCTTCCTCTTTCATTGGACTATTGTATATCTACTTTTCTCTATGTTTTATTCTCAGGTCATTTGTTTGTTTGTTTGTTTTGGAGAGAGAAGGAGGGAGACAGGGAGAAACAGAGAAAGGAAATTTAAAGGAGAGAAGAGAAATGAAGCAGGAGAGGAAGAGAGAAAGAAAGCACAGAATTTGATGGCACATTAATTGTTCTCACCAACAGTGCTGCTAACTGCAATGCCACTCGTGGCTCTAACCTCTAACTTACAGGAGTCTAGGAAAACAGAACAGAATTAAATCCCGATGAACAAGGCTGCTGATCCTAGGTGTTTTGAACAACAAAGAAGGGATCAGAAATATTTATTTCCATTTCTCTGTTATTCATTCATCAGTTAATGTGACAATCATGAAACAACGCAATCTAACCAAAGCTAATGCCAGTTTAGTTGTCTGGTAAACACATAGGCAAAACAAATCCATAGTGCATATTCATGCTAAGCACCAAATCTCAGCACAAAAGTGCTGAAACCAAGCTATAAAAAGATAGAAGTAGACTTGGTGAAGATAGTTTCAAAAGTATAAAGCAATGGACACAGAGAGTGTTTATACAGAAGACAGGAAAGAGAGAAAGCATGTGACTTTATTGTCATTTTTTCCATTAAATAGAAGTGCACTGTTTTCAATAAATTGAATGCACATTAGCAAAAAATTAACTTAACATAAATCAACTCAAAATTAATAAAGAATGACAGACTTAAATTTAAGCATAAAACCTAAAGCATTCTCTTTTCTAAAATATTTTTTATCATCTCAAATAGAAACTCTACACTCAATAAGTCCTTTCACCTAAGCTTCTGGAAACTTCCTTTCTACTTTCTGTCTTTATGAATTTCTTCATTCTTAACAAGTCATATGAGTGGGTTCATATAACATGTGTCCTATACGCTTGGTTTTTCTTTCACTTAGCCTAACAGTTTTGAGGTCCATCCTTGTTATACCCTGTGACAGGATGACCTTCCTCATTAACATCAATGATATGCCACTTTTCTTATAGTCCACATTGTGTTTACTACCCATGTCTTAGTTTTAGGGTTTCCATAGCTCTGATGAAACACCATGACAAAGGTAACTTGAGGAGGAAAGGGTTTATTTCATCTTACAATTTGTAGTTCACTACCCAGGGAAGTCAGGGCAGGCACTCAAGGGAGTAAAGTGGGGCAGGAACTGATAAAGAAGCCATGGAGAAATGCTGCTTACTGGCTTGCTCCTCCTGGCTCAGTTACCCTACCTTTTTATAGCACCCAGGACCACCAGCCCAGGGATGGCACCACTCATAATGGGCTGGGCCCTCCTCCATCAATCACTTTTTAAGAAAATGTCCTATAGGATTCCTGCAGCTGGACCACATGGAGGCATTTTCTAAATTGAGGTTTCCCTCTTCTCAGATGACTCTAGTTTGTGTCAAGTTGATAGGAAACCAGCCAGCACAGCATCCATCAGAAAGGGGGAGTTGGGGTTGCTTCCCTTCTTCTTAGATGGTGGAAATCATTCTTCTATGAGCATTAATGTTTAAATACCTGGAGCATTTTTATTCAGCCCAAAACTGAAACTAAAGATACATGTCCTTCAACAGGTAAATGGTTAAACTAACTGTTTTGTTCATACCGTGAAATACTACTGGACAATAAAAAGAATACACTATTGCTACCCCCACAAACTATAATATACATAAAAACCCTGAGTAAGAAAAGTCAATTCCAAAGGATTACACATTCTACAATTTCATTCTCATAGCATTCGTGAAATGACAGAATTAGGAAAAGAGAGAAGTGAATGTATACCTGTAGATGTCAACCTGATAGATGCTATTAGGAATGGAAATATTTGACTCTGCAACATCAATATCCTACTTGTTTATTGTCCTGCAGCTTCAGAAGGAGGGAACTGATAAAGGGTACATCAGTTTTTCCATATAATTTATTATAACTTCACACCAAACCTAGACTAACCTCTAAATTAAAAGTTAAAGAAGCAAAGAAGGAAGGAGGGAGGCAGGGAGAGGATGAATGATTGAATAGTGGCTCTTATTAGGAGTTGGTTTAGATCCCCAATCTGGTATGCCTCTTATATACATTTCCCTCATGGTGACTCAGATGCAATGTGTGCACAGAGAGCTGTTTGCAGAATGGAAGGGGTGGTGGCTCACATTGACTTGAAGACATGCAATGTACCATATGCAGTGTGGTTACAGAATGGCAGGGTGTTCAACTTCCTCATGCTTACCAAGAGAACCCCTGGAGTTTTGGCTTCCACCTCACCTTCTTTCAAAATACTCAACTTAGGGTTGGGAATCTCTCCGAGCTGAGATATACTAATGAAACTGAATTTTGCTCCTAAATTTCAAATGTAACTAGTTTGTGTTTCACAAAAGATTTTGAGGAGAAGGGATAACTTTGAGTCTTATTTGACCCATTTGTCACTTGCTTTGGCAGTGTAACTGTTCACTTTTAATAAAGGCACTATCTATTGTGGAATGGGAGAGGAACATTTCAGAATCACAGTCAGTTCCCTAAGCAATTTCAGACTAAGTACTGGAGAGATTCTCTCTTCCTATTATTTAAAAGAGGGTGGTTTTCACTATAGATTGGAAATATTCTTGTGGGATAAGTTTACCAAAAAGCTTCACATATTCCTCTATAAGCTAATGGGTTGGGAAAATATTCCAGCTTTTCTACTTACACACAACTCGAATAATTACTCACATACACACATCATTGTCATTGTCGTCAATTGACTCATGTCAGAAGCGTCTACAGTCTTCCTAATTGGAAACAGCTGGTACATTCTAAATATGGAGATCCCGGGCTTCTAAAACTATCATTAGGAACCAGGATCCTTGATTTAAAGGTTCCTTATCATTCTCAGTAAGAAAATTTGTTATCACATAGCTGTTAGCTCTTCCTTTATTATCCCCAGACAGTCATTGTGCATAAAATCAAGAGTATATTTCATTCATGCTCTAAAATTAAATCCTTTATCCCACAATTAGACATAATCATGACCACATATGCCTATGATTTACCATAACTAAAATAGATGGTGTGAGATTTATTGTTGGCTTATGTTTGAAATAGCAAAGGCAGATTTTTGAATTAAATAATTGCATGCTAACTGTGTGGAGCATAATTATTACTCATTTTGTTTTCCAGATACCTTCACCTAGCAATCAAATTGTTAAAATGTTCTACTAGGATTTTTTTTAAGTTATATCCAAGATCACTCTCTGAGATCCAAAGATTCTCATATGCATTCATAAACATGTGTGTAGAATGAGTTCTTCGAAAATATGGTCAGTGTTAGAGAAGAATAGATGGGATGGTGAGAGCTTCCTAATATAAGTTTTAAAGTATCTTTGTTGGCAACTTAGTCTTGTCACTTTGT
The DNA here is from genome assembly GCF_003668045.3 of Cricetulus griseus. Classification (NCBI taxonomy): domain Eukaryota; kingdom Metazoa; phylum Chordata; class Mammalia; order Rodentia; family Cricetidae; genus Cricetulus; species Cricetulus griseus. Next base: position 26,885,128 of record NW_023276806.1, read on the forward strand.
GTGTCTAAGCCAATTATCTCATTTGAACATCTTAATAACTCCAACTAAGAACTCTGGCAAACATTCCTGTTTGTTGTGCTTATCCAGAATCCCTTCCCTTGTTTGTATCACCTAACATTATCTTTGAAAACTTGGTCCCCAGCCTTGACTTAAATCTAGTATCATTATCAGTAAGCATCTAATCTTTTCCTGCCTTGACCAAGGAGAGGTGCTTATGACCCCCAACTAGCCACTAGGATTCTGGAAAGTTTGTGTGTTGAATAGAGAGGCAGGAGCTTTAACTGTCCCCCAATATGTCAATATTTTTTGGTCTTTGTAATCCTAAAACTCCATGAATTCACATCCTTTCTTTTCAAAGACAAATTTGATTCTCCACTTGAACTTTCTCCTGTAGCTACCTCATATCATTACAATCATTTCTCCCTGAAAAAAATACTGATTACTTAAGAGTGGATCTCTCTTTCCTATACCTCAAAACCTAAGTGGCATGAAGTTCCCCCTTCTTGCCTATGATGTACCTGAGGTGAGTGGGAAGGGAAGTAGACCACAGTCACACAGATAAACTCAGATCAATCTGATTTGGAGCCTTGCCTTTCCACTCTATAAGGCATTTTTGTTCCGGAAGAGCTTCAAAATGAGAATATCTACATAGCTACAGAGGAAATATTAGACTAGATAGAAATATAAAGTATACACAGTAAAAAGCACTTTTAGCTTTGTTATATTCAATTAGAGTCAGTATTTATTATGTACACACAGGATTCTTGCAATAAATAAAGACTGCTAAACCATGACAAATTTTGCAATGACCCTGGAGGCTCTTGTCACTCTTCTTTCAGTGTTAAATGTCACACAGTTGTACATAGTTCCAGAATTAACATGGGTTCAATTGCAGAGCCTACCTGCATTTAAAAGTATTTTATTGCCCACTCATTTAGCAAGGGATACACAAAGTCTAGTGCAAAGAATGTTAACATGTGTATAAACATCATTTTAAAACTCCCATGAAAAGCCACATTGGTAGTAAGTCAGAGCCAAATTCAGAAGGATCAAATTATATCTAGATTGAAAATAAGACTAGAAAGCACATTGTGGAGTCTTTAGGGCTCAGATTTAGGTTCTCCATCCCTTTTGTGACTCGGTACTGTTTGCATCCATGAGCTGCTGTTTTCATTCTTGACCAGTGACTTACAAAGAAAACAATAGTCTCTACTAGGATTAAAGGTAGAAGATGAGATTGCATAAGATTGCAGTTGAGTTTGGGGCTAGCTCAGTTGCAGGCAACATGCTGGAGCTGTTGGATGGATTCCAGTCAGCCTCTACCCTTCCCTTCCTGGAACTGACCTGACAAGCCACCCTGGGAGCAGCTTCTAATGGAAGCGTGGTGAGCTCTGGTCTTTTCTAGGTCTGTTTCAAAGTGCTTACGCCTGGAGTCAAGGAAGAAATGGAATGCAGTCTGAGGCACTGGTATAGGGGGAAGAAGACATGCTGGGACCACCTACTTCAAGAAAGTTTTAGAATCAAAATCCAATAAATTCAACAAGTCTCCCCATAAATTTTGTTTAAAATGCCTTGGAGTGGGGATATTTATTGTATAGTATGCCAGAATGATCATGGACAATGGAAATGAGCAAGCCTGGTTTTGATTTGGGCTTCTATGTTTACCAGGTGTGTGACTTTAGTCAAGTAATTTCTCTGTGCCTCAGTTTCTTGGTTTGCAAAATCAAAGTATATCAAAGCATTGCCCTCCCGAGATCATAGAGAAAGGTGAATGTGATATTCAAAATGTGTCTGGTGTGTGATAACTACTTAATTATTGTAATATTCCCTGCCTAGTCTGGAAATACTTGAGAATACCCCATTATATCACACTGAAAAAATCCTACCAATTATTTTGGAAATATTGCCAGAAGCCAAGTATTCCTGAGCTAATAGTAGCCATTGCATGGGTCTCCTATAGAATAAACCTTCTTTTCTTTAAGAACAGAGTGATAATTGAACTGTTAAAGTAGATTGATTTGTTTGGGGAGATTCTTTTGGTTACTGAGCATGTCTTCGTGCATGGTGGTGGTGGGGGCGGGGGGGGCGGGGGCGGGGTCTCAGAACAATACTGAACAATACAGCATGCCCCTGCTGTGGATCACAGTGAAGCTTAGTAAGCATTATGATGAGCTACTTACAGAGTTTAGGCAAAGCCTAAACTGGACTACTATAGTAGCTGAACTACTATGTAGTAGGAACCACACACCAATTTCAATTTGTCTAGTTTTAAAGAAACAAGTTATTCTGATCTTCATAATAAATCTAGTTTAATCCAATATAACCTAAATATCATTTGAAGAGTAAGTGAATCCTCTTTTCACTTTTGTTACATTAACTTTTCAAAATTTGGTGTGAACTTTGCATTTATAGTCCACCTCTGTACAAATAATAAACCTTGAACACGAGGTAGGCCTCCCAGAACAATGAAGTTGTATTTAATGGAAAAATACTGTATAATTTTTGTAAAAAGAAAGCCATGTTTTTTATTTAAATTTAAATTAATCTCAGCCAAATCAAAGACAAACCCCAACTCCAAGATTACACTATAATGACAATTAATAGCCATATGTACTTCATAGTTCGAACATCTGAAAATCCGGGGTTGCATCTAGGACCCAGATGGTACAGCAGCCTGAGGTGATCATGGCATAAAAAAGAAAAACAAACAAACAAAACACCATTTTTTTTCTTTAAACTTGTCGATGTGGGTGAAGTGTGCATACAGAGTCTTAAAGCGTGAAGCCTCAGTGACAAGTGCTTTTGCTACTCACCTGTGGATAAGAAAAGCATCCTTGTTATCCAGAGGGATAAAAAAAGAACAAGATTCTACAAACAAGGCCCATCTAGGATCTCACGGTGTGACTTCACCCACCATGGCTAATGATTGGTAGCCAACAGCATAGTAGAAAGCAGACTCCTGATTGGTAGTGAGGTAGAAAGCAGACTCCGGATTGGTAGCTAACAGCTTGGTAGAAGCAGACTCCTGATTGGTAGCTAACTGCCTGGTAGAAAGCAGACTCCGAGAAGATGCGCAGACTGTGTGCAATCTCCTGTCAGAAACCTGTTACCCTGAGCCTCCCAGAGCACTGACAATGACAGAGAAGGGCCATAACAGGCAAGAGGGAGACGCTTGGGTACTAAAGTATAGCTCATCCTTTTCTTTTAGGCTTCTGCACACATGAAGAAAATGACTGCCAATTGGAAGCTGAAGTCGTTTACATGAGCTATGAAGGCAGGATGGTGACATCGGCCATGGAGGCAGGATGGTGACATCGGCTATGATGGCAAGATTGTCATGAAACTTTTTACTTCTTCGGTGAAAACTTTTTGTTCTGTCAGCAAAGACTGTCTAAAAGAAAAAAGCTGCTCTACTACAGAATTTTTGTGATAAGAATTCTAGCAAATACTGAACTTGGTATGTTATTTGAAGCAAGTTTACTTATATTAAGTGTATGTGTACGTATTTGGCCAGGCTGACAAAACTAAGAAACTATACGTATAAAATCCCACTTGTGAATGTTCCCGTTTCTGATTCTAGGTGTTTGAACACCTGAGTTCAAAAACTGACTCCCTTTGCATACCTGTCTCCCCTTTCCAATCCTTTTTTCTTCCATCCCACTACTGTAAAACCCTAGATTTTCACAGGCTGCACTGTGTGCTCATCCATACCACGGAGCCCTCTGTGTCTCCCATTCTTTTGAGTATCCCAGAATCTCTTTCTAAACACTGTTTTTTTTTATGTCATTTCATTTCTCAAGAGCCTTCAAGGACTCGCCTTCCATTAACAAAACCAGTTCAAACTGTGAAGCCTGTGAAAATCTATTTCTGAAATTTTAAATAAGCAACAGCTACGTGATGAAGCCAAATTACAACTGTATGCAGACCATCAGGCTCAATTTATACAAGGCTTTATTTCATTTCCTGGACTCTCATCAATCCATGCATTTATGGACTCGTACACACACACATACACACATACACACACACAGATACATGTGTACATGTCAAAATGCTACTTTTCTGTGGTTTTTGTAAACCCCTGGGTTATCCAGCTCTCTGAAGCTCACACAAGTAAATGGCCTTATGAAGTATGAGGTCCACACTACAATCACCAAGGAAAGCCAATCCCAACTCATTTGCCTGTCAGACCCTTGTTCCATTTGTTTCTCAGGCTTCCCGACATCACTCCCCTTTTGGTTTCCATCTTATCACGAGGCTCTAGAATTGATGCCATCATCTAGAAGGAAGTTAGATTTTTGAATGAAAGTCACTTGCTTAGGTCCTCTTCTTTTTCATTCCTTCCCTTTCTAGTTCTTCTCTAAAGCCTAGATTTCTCCTTCTATTTATTTTCCCTGCATGCCAACCCCACCTATCCCTCTTTCCTGTCTAGCTATTGGCCATCAGCTCTTAACCAGACCAGTCGTGTTTTAGGCAGACAAAGTAACACAGCTTTGCAGAGTTAAACAAATGCAACACAAAAGAATCCAACATATCTTTGCATTATTAAACAAATATTCCATAGAATGAACAAATGCAACACATCTAAAACTAATATTCCACAAAAATGATGCTCTTTAGGGTTTTTACTGTTATTGTCATCCTGTTGTTATGTAACTGGTATATATCATTGTCCCTGTGTCCTCCGGGGGGGAAAAAGCAGGATTATGTATGAATTCAGTAGGGATCTTCCTCAAGAGTATGTGGATATTGCATAGAATGAGAAGAGACTTTTCTAGGGTCATTTGTATCAGAAAGTAGGTCCAGTGCAGCTGTCCATTGGAAAGAGGATTCAGAGTACAACCTCTACTGTCTTACTTAAATCTTGGGATTCCATGAGTGGCCAGAAATCGTTGAGAAAGCCTATAACTCTGAAATTTGAATAATTTTATTAGCTCTCTGAGTTGTTATCAGGAGTTAAAGGGATTGCTATAGATCATTTGTCTTTATACTTGGTGCATAATGGAATGTTGAATGCTTCTAACTACTTCTCATTTATTCAAACTCTGAAATACCAATTGACTTTACCTATGAAGATATTGCCACCATATCCCACAAGACAAATCGACTTCATGACTCATACTTAATAACTATGTTGGCCACTTGGATAATGGTCTGAATGGTATTATTTGTGCTACTATGAATTTAAGGAGGAGGTCACCCAGACTCTCAGGGGCTACTCCTCTGGGAATCCAAAACAGAAATTGAATTTTCATAATTATCACAAAGCAATCTCTAAAGGAACTTATATCCCTCTATTTTCTTTAAACTTTTTAAAGGTTTCTAATATAATGCATAAAACTTCAGTTCCTAGTTAAACTTTAAAGTCTCCCCAAGTTCATTGCCTTATATATAAATGTTATTAATAGTGGTGAAATTATTTACAATCCAGGATCAGAAGCTGTGGAAAAATAATCTGTTATTGATGTTTCATGCAACACTTCTAACGTTATCTGTCCTGCTCGGGCAGGGAGAAAACTAACAGGAGTGGTGAGATGGGGAATTTATGTGAGTTAATGGAAATGTTGTGGCTGACCAACAAAGGAACTTCCCCAGCCAAAATCAAAACAATGATAATAACTTGGAGGAAGAAAAGCCTGCAGCACAATAATGTCAAGCATTATAACCTTATCTAGTGGTTGAAGTAACTTGGTTTGAAGGACTTAAAAAGTATTTGTGGTTTCTGGAAACTGCCAACAGACAGTGGGTTTAGCAGGCTCTCCATGATGAAGTTCATTATACATCCTTTCCTCATCTCATCAAAGAAGGCCTCCCCCTCCCCCCCAGCTGCTACCAACATTCAGAAGACAAAATGCCTTCAGCACATACAAATGTCCATGTATTGCTGTTTGTTTCTAAAGGTGTGCCCCTATCCACTTGCTGTATTTGTCCAGGGTGTAGTTATGTGTCAGTCTTACAACCATTTCTCTCTCTTCCAGGAAATTCTATCAAAACAATTACACATGTGTACAACAGTACTCAGAGCAACTCACAGTTTAAGTTTATGATTAAGGCACATTAAAAACTTCAAGAGCAGTTAGTAAGTAGATTTTCTGTTGAAGAAGATAAGACATGAGAGAGAGTAGTAAGTGGTTTGTTTTCATCTCTCTGTTAGGATTCAGTACTATGACTTTGCATAAACAATAGGACAGTGACCAGAGAAGAACAGAGGCCCTTCCTAAGGAACTCAACATGCGCTCTTTCCCAATTGCTGCTGTTCCCTACCCCTCTGGAATACTAAGGCCCCTGGTGGCATGCCCTGCACAGCTGATACTGAAGGAGAACAGACACTCCCAAACATCACAGATGTGCTGCACTGGAACCTTCTAGAACAAATGGTGGATTTATATCCTCACTCAATTTTCTACTGAAATCCACTGTCATTCTACTACAGAAGCTTTTACAAAACTGTATAGTACTTTTTAAAAATATAACTTTGTCCCTTGTAGACAACACTGTGACCATATTAACTCTCTCCTCTCTCTCTCTCTCTCTCTCTCTCTCTCTTCTCTCTCTCTCTCTGTGTGTGATATTAGAACTATTACCTAAGATATTAACTTCTTGTAACCCAATTTCTTAGTAACTTTTCTGGGGATTAATATTATTAAGTATTGTATTAAAATTAGTAAGTACACATCTGTGTTCTAATTACTCAGGGACCTGAGGCAGGAGACTGGTTAGTTAAAGGCCAGCATGGATTGCAGAGTAAAACTTTGCTTCAACAAGGAAAAAAATAATAGTAATACTTCTAATTTCATTTCCTAGGGCAAGTCTTGAGGACTCAATCAGAACTTAAAGTGGGTAGTATGTTCATCAGTCTTTTCTTTGTCCTATTAGCTGTAGACAATATTAGATTTGTATGGATTTGAGCACAGAAGTTTGTTTTTCTATTTGGGCTGCATTATATAAGAATAACAAATTGAATTAAACCCTTAGTTGGAAATATCATCAATGTTTTATTTGTTGCCCCTTTCTCCTTGTTTTCACATTAAAATTTCAATGGGTAATCTCTTGCTTCACAAACAAAACTTCAGAAGATTGAGAACAAAAATCCAGAAACGAAATTCACCAAAATAAATTTGCTAAGTTTGTCATAATGCAACTGAGAAAGCAAACCAGTCATACTTACAGAATGAGGTCAGCAAGACCAGGACTTATCAAATTTTCATATGAAGCTTCCAAGAGAATTTTCCTTCCACACTTTGATTTTACTGAGCATATGAATATTTAGCCTAAATTTTTAATTACATGATATTGGGAGATCCTGAGGGCTAAATTTTGTCTGAGAGAATTTTTAAAAGATTTTATTTTCAAGTCTGTGTTTGGGAGGAGTTAATGTGCACATGAGTGCAGAGGTTGGTGGCATCAGCTTCTCCTCAAGCTATGTTACAGGACATGTATATTAGAGATACCTGTCATTTTAGCATCTTCATAGCCATGGATTGTCCCATAATGCAATATGTGCATTTCAGCTTAAAATAGTTCAAGGTTTAATCTATGCAAGTATATACAGCTCAAAGATAAATGGTACAAACTGAGAGATTTCTTATTCTAATTGTCCTGACCAGGATTCCATTCTGTTTCCAGGAAGGTAGCTGTAACACTCCTAGTGCAACCAAACACTCCTAGTAGACAGATATCAGATTGTGAGATCAGTGTGCTGTAATGAAAGGTTGCTATAGGAGACCCCTTTGATCCTGTAATTCTAAGGTAAACTCTATGACATCACATAAGTTGACAGTCTTTGGAAAACACCTCCACTCTGGGCCCTAGACATCAAAGATGTGGTGATTAACCTCATGTACAAAATTGCAGGGGCATGCCACAGAGATAGCTCTCCACAATTCTTTTGGTGACCTGTTTTCTTGCCTAAACAGAAAGAGGGAATAAACAGCTGCATGAAATTGACTTTCTCCCTTGTCAGGTAGTCGTGACAGGAATGCAACCAGTGGGTTTGTTTGCAGACTCTGAAAACTCTCTGCCATATTTCTAGCTTAGCCTACCTCTGCAGTACAAGGGTAATTCAGAAAATGTTGTTTTAAGTTAGCTCAAAATAAATTATTGAAAATAATCATTGAAATTAATAGGAGCTAAAACATTCCCCCACCATGTTCATCTACTCCCAGAGCTTTTTATGAATGAAAAAATAGCCTGTTTTTTCTATAAAATCTGTGATATTTACAAATTGCTTAAATATGCAAATTATATAATGCCCACAATTGGTTATAGTTCTTTAGTTGTAAAGAATAACTATTTCAATCATCCTTAGAAAGCAAAGTGGAGCCCTTTCTAGAACTTTGACACCCAGCTCAGGACCCAACAGACAGTTGACTCCTTGTAAATGTTTATTCAGTAAGTGCTGGTTGAGTAGTTACTTCCTATCAAGACTTTAAATGCTGCCAGACATTCTTTCCTGGTTTAAAAAAAAAAAAACTCAATTGTTTGTACATCTTGTGAAATGATTTTTAGAGTTCTCATTAACCAAGTACTATATATGACTTTGTAATAAAGACCAAGGAGATATACAAAGAGATTAAATGCCTCCCTAGACATAGGAGATCACTTAGAGGGTCAACAAGACAATTTGGGGCCAGCTATGTGGACACCCAAGAGATATATTTACAAATTTGCTCAGAGTTCAACTCTTCAATCAACTGAAAACTTCTTTATAATTTCATCTGAAAAAAATTAACTAGGACAGAAACATAAAAAGTCTACAACCAACATCAATGATAAACCTTGCAGTAACCCAAATCTAACTTTTATTCTTAACAATCTCTAAGAGTTCAGGTATACTAAAATAAATATTTAGGTCTACAATTATAAATGAATTTGAAATCAGTCACTGCAAAATATTTTAGTAGATTTACACTTGCCTTTCTCATTTTAAATAGCTACTTCCTTTTCTCTTTTATGGCCTACTAAATTACAACTGACTAAACATACCTATTTAATGAAAGTGGATTCCATTAGAGTGTAATCTTACCCAACTATTGTTTTCTTCTGGAGGATGTAATGGAGAACATATGCATATACTTAGCAGCAGGCTCCTGTTCCTAGAATTAGGGTCTTAAAGCTGTCAGAACTGCTCAAGAACAAGGAGGATCCCGAGCTCGCTGGGCGTATGAACTTTGTGAATGTTTAAATAGGTGAGGCAGGAGAATGCTGAACGACCGTCGTGGAGGACAGAAAATACCCAAGCATAGGAATTCTCTCTTTTCTTCTCTGGTGACAAGACATTTTCCCCCACAAAATAATTGAATCATATTCTTCTAATCTAATTTTAAAGGCACTGTATTTTCCATTTTTTTTCTAAACAGTTCAGTTTCAACTTCAAAAGTGGCATCTCTTGGAGCTGCCTTCATGTGACTTGGTTTAATAAGTGTGAATGTATGTATGTGTGCCCTTAATGAAAGCAGAAAGACCATCAAATGGAAGAAAGAAATCGTTCAAGATGAAGAAAAGGATGAAAAAACTAGGGTGATGGAAACCATGGCATGAGAGCAAAAACAACAACAACAAAAGAACTTTGGGGGTTAAGAAAGGAACCCAGCAAGATAGCAATAGGGAAGATGGGGAGGGCAATGGAGGGGGAGACAAATGAGAACACACGATAAAGGCACAGAGGTGTGGAAATGACATATGTAGCTCATCACCTTGCATCCTACCTTCAAAATTGTTTAAAACAAAAGTCAATATCCCATGTTTTGTTTCCAAATAAGTAATTTTGCTTTAAATTTTTCTGGAGAAAACAAGTATGTAACCTGCACATTGACAACACCAGTGAATAGGCCAACGGGTTTGGGGAAATCTCATAAAGTTCTAACCCTAGATAAAGGTTGGTGAGAAAGTAAGAATCATAGGTCATAGGTTAGTCAATCTCAAGTAGTAACCCTAAACAAATACATACAAACGGCACTAAATGCATTCAGCAAGTGTGTGTGTTGCTAATAACAATTAAAGAAGAAAAGTTTATGAATTTGTGAAGGCGTTGGGGACAGGAAAGGAGTTGAGGGACTTCTTTAGGGTTGGGCATCATGTAAATACAGCACTCATGTATAAAAATTTCCAACCATTAGTACAATTATTATACACAAAAAAGTATATCAGGACAGACATTGTAGTGCATGTCTTTTACCCCAGCATTTGGGATGCAGAGGCAGGTGGATGTCTATGTTTGAAGCCAATCTGGTCTACAGAGAGTTCTGGGTCAGCCAATGCTACACAGTGAGACCATGTTTAAGAAAAATGGTGTATCCATATTTCTTTATCAAAGCAGTAATGATTCATCTCCAAAGTCCACAGTCAATCAATGTGTTGTCACGGTCTCTAAAGATGTCCTGTATTGGAACAGGTCTGGCTATACAAGTCACAAAAAATTACCTTTATTTAAAAAAAAAAATAACTGTTTACTTGTGCAAAAGCAGGAGACCATAGTAAAAAGTTTGTATTTGAGGCAATAAATTCCCAACTAATTTCATGTTACCTCGCAGGCTCATTATCTTAGAAGTATGTGATTTTATAGCTAGTAAAAATGGGTTTCTGATGGTGCATGCCTTTAATCCCAGCACTCGGGAGGCAGAGGCAGGCAGATCTCTGTGAGTTTGAGGCCAGCTTGGTCTACAGAGCGAGTTCCAGGACAGGCTCCAAAACAATACAGAGAAACCTTGTCTCTAAAAACAAAACAAAACAACAACAAAAAAAAAGATGGGTTTCTGAATATCCTGAAAAATTTCTCAAAAGAACATCTTAGGCACTAAAACCTAGGAGCCTCAAAGTCATGTTGTATCTTCAGTTCTCAGTAGTAGAAGTAGGAAAGGCCTTGAGGTGGAGGCTAGCCTGTGCTTCACAGTAAGTTCTCTATCAAAAATCAGAGACAGGAGAAACAGCAACATCAAAATACATACATACATACGTAGGTACATACATACATTATTTTAAATTGTGATGTTACCGATTCAACCACTGCAACATGATAGGCATCTTCCTGGAATCATATGCTCTAAGTTTCTTTTGGAAAGTAAACAAAAAAAGTTGCCTTCAAGGAAACTATACAAACCCCAATTAATAGCCTAGCTCTACAGCTTAGTTTATGTGTTTACTGAAACTTTATTCCCTCTCTGTGCTTACTAGGTAGGACTCCTATGAGAATGTCTGTTGAAGCATGAAGCTCGCCTAGAAGGTACTGCATCACCATGTACTATAGGGTCTTTAGAATGCCATCATAGTTCCCACACTTCATAAAGGAAATTTTATTTAAAATTTAAATTTTATTTAAATTTATATAAAATTTATTTTATATTTATTTATTTAATTTATTTAAATTTATATAAACTTTATATAAATTTATTTATTTATTTAATAAATTTTAAATTTTATTTTTATTTAAACTTATATAATTTGTTTAAAATTATATAAATGTGCATATGTTTATCCATCATTTTAGCTGACATTTATTTCTGATTTGATTTTCTTTCTTTAATTAGAAACAATAAAGCTGTATAATGAAAGAAATAGTTAATTAAAATCATCTAAGTACAATCTGTCTTTCCTCATCTTTACTAAACTGTAACAGTCTACAAACCCATTTAATTGTGATTTTTAGTACCAACTAGAGTACTTAAAGTCTATTTAAGATTAGAGCCCTTCGGGTGGAAAGGACTGTGCTGTGAATGAAAGGAGACTGTTTTGAGATCTTATCATTATGAGAATAAGTAAATGTGATAAGGTAATATGTGCTATGGGAAGAAATACAGAAAAGAGATGATAAGAGCGTGCAACTGTAGGAAAACATGTGACCGTGATAAAAGCAGGAACAGCAACAGCCCCAACTCCAAAGACAATGCAGCCTTACGGGGAGCCAGAATAAAAGCTCATCTATACTATTTACCGTACTTAAGACTGGCTGCACATGTAAAGTATTATTACTTTAAAGAAACTCAGGTCTTGATTAATGGCAAATTTTTGCTTTACTGTGTGTTATTCTCTGATGGTATTATGGGTTTAAAAATCACAGGCTCTAGTTTGGCATGATGTTAATGACAGGAGATTAAATTACAATCAATAATGTAGACATTTATTTAAATTAAAATGAAGAATGTTGTTTACAACATTTGGACAAAATGATTGTGAATTTAAAAACTGAACAAATGCACACCATCACACTTTGTTGTTCACTAGACCCTAAAGCACTTTAACTACCTGAAGCATTTCTCATACTTCGTACTGGACCCTTCCACTTATGGGGCAAAAGAAAAATTTAACCTGACTATTTCAACTTGTTAGAAACACTGGGTAACCATAGTACCTTTCTGGACTGTTACATGCTTATCTTTTCCATTTTCCTTCTTTTCCTGTCCTGTATTTTTCTCAAGATTCCTAAATGGTGACCTCTTTGTAATGCAGCGCACCCATCTAAACCAAAACACAAAGGGGACAGATTTCTATGGTCCACTGTGTGCCAGTGATGACATCAGACCATTTGCATCGTCTCATAAAATTTCACAGAAGGTTTATATCTCTATTTTACACATGGGACTGAAATGTGAATAATTCTTGTCCATGGCCACACAGCTGGGAAGTTTAGATCTCACTCTTTTCAAACTCCTGAAATGACACAAATATTCTCAACTCCATAGTTAGCTGAACCATCCTAATGGTAACTGGTTGTAATGCCATAGATTTGATGTTTCCTGGGAAAAAAATTGATGTGACTGTTGTGACTAATTTAAACTCTCTCTCTCTCTCTCTCTCTCTCTCTCTCTCTCTCTCTCTCTCTCTTTCTCGCTCGCTCGCTCTCGTGTTAAGCCTCACTTAGGTAGGCAACTATGACTTCCCTGCATCACAAACCCCACACAACAGAAAAAGAACATCAAATGCCAGTAATTATTTACAGCCACGAGAAGGTGGGCAGGATCAAGCAAGGATCCTGCCCTATAGCCTGCAGAGAGAACAGGGTTATCATGGCACTTTGATGTCAGGCATCTCTGAACCATACTGATTGGAGAATACATACATTGATGAATTAACTCACATGAAATTCATAGGGACTTGAATAATCCCAAAGCTTTTTTTTTCTTTTCTACAAGAATTTCTTTTTTTACGTTTTTTCACATTCATTTATTTCAATGTATATGTATGAGTGTTTGGCCTGAACGTGTATATGCGTACCACATATGTTCCTGGTGCCTAAGGAGGTAAGAAATGGGCATCAGATGCCCTGAACCTGGAGTTATGGATGGCGGCATTCCACCATGTGTATACTGGAAACTAAATGTAGTTCTGCTGGGGAGCAAGTGCTCTTAAACTCTGGGCTACCTCTCCTGGCCCTCTACAAGAATTTCCATATAAACGATTTGGCTTTCAGATGATGCTATTCCTCCTTTCATGGTTAAAAAAGAAATAGTTTTAGAAGCAACAGAATTTGAGTCCATGTTATTTACTTTCTTATTGTTGTGAAAAAAGAATACTTAAAAGAAACACCTTGAGCAAGGAAAGGCTTATTTTGGCCCATGGCTTCAGAGGGCACAGCTTGTCATCACTCCAGGGAAGCCAAGGCAGAGTGTCTTTGAAGTGGTTGAAGTGTGGAACTGTTGCTTCCCACATAAGCAGCCAGACCAAGAAGCAGAGAGCAGTAAACCAGAACCTATGCTGAGTGTAACTGAGGACTGCCCCCCAGGAGTCAGCTGGGCAGGTTCCAAAACAAGGCAAAATGATGTTAGGAGCTGGTGACCAAGCATTCCAGCAGAGGCACCTGTAGGGATGCAGGCAATGCACAGCAGTGTTTATTGATATCAATTAAACATTGATTGTTGAGTAAAATGGGATAGCATTCTTAAAGCTCTTAACAATCCATCCCAGGAACAGGACAGAGCATGCCATTTGTGTTTCATTCTCGTTGTGTCCTAGTTGCAGGTTTTAAAGTCACGGAAGGCTAGACCATCACTTATCATCCATGACATGCTATGATATGCTGTCTGATTTTCAGAAGGTAATGAACATCCAATCATTCTCTGTGAGAAAATGCATGTAATAATGCCTCAACGACCATTTCTTAGATAATTAGGAAAAAACAATTATTCCATAATTAAGGCAGAAATAAATCATTTTCCTTTAAAATGATATCTCTATCATTCCAGTTTTCCCATCCATCCAACTACTGTACACTTCAGCCCTGGAAAACTGACTTGTCTTTATTGACAAGAAATGCAGTCACTCAATCAAAGTTAAGCAGGATGTGAAATGTTACATTCCACGAAAATCTTAGTCTGAACTTAATTTTTTGCACTTGGTACATAATGACTTTTCCATCTTCCTTCAAAGAAAAGAAATCTTCAATTTCAAAACCATGTGTTGAGGGAATCTGTCCTGAATTAGATCTTTCTGAACCAGTTGCAATATTCTTCCTTCACAGCATCGGATTTCACAGTGTGGAGATACGTGAACAAATTTCTCAACCCCATTAAGCCCTCATTTTAGGATTGCTGAACTCTTTAGCTCCATCCCATGGCTCTACAGTTAGCAGACATACTGATTGTCTCATCCATTTGCTTGCTTTTTCCCATAAGCAGAAGCTGGATCTAATTTCCAAATGAAAGACCTCTTGACTGAACATTTATTTTTACGAAGGAAGGAATGGCTTTACAGTGTTTGCCATTTAGGTTTTTTTTTTTTAATTTGGCTTTTTTATTCTCTGAAAAATGCGAATGGAAAATGTTTATCTGCTGGAGGGCTTCACATGCTTTTGCTTTACTGGCTTCATGAGTTCTCATGCCAAAAAGGAAAAGCAAAAAGAGGGAGAAGTGTAAACCACTAGGCTCTGAAGAAATGTTGAGTCAACAGCAAATTATGAATAGCATGCCAAACTTAAAACCAATCTCATCAGACTGTTCTACCTACTGTCACAGAGGTTTGGCAGTACTTCCCATCAAAACAATCATTATCACTGATTTAAAATACAGGTTCTGAAACACATAGACATGTTTGAATTCAGTTGCCACTTAAGAGTGTGGTCTTAGATCACTTGATTTCACCTTTACCTACATTTGTGTAAAATGTAGACAGTGCTTACCTTTTGTTACAATAATTGGGCGTTAAATTAGATAACATGCCTGAAGCATATCAAAGAGCACTAGGTAATTGTATTCTATAGGGGGTCGGGCGATAATACCTCATTTGTAGCAATTATTACAGGATTATGGAGCGGCAAAAAATGAGCATCTTCTTAGCTCAAATTCAGTAGAAACTTGTCAATTAAAAAGTTGTGGCATTGTTGTTCCTTCTAATGGACCTGAGGGAGGAATTGTCCTGTGACTTAACTATAGTTTCTGGTGGTCTGCTAACAATCGTTGGTGGCCATTGGCTTATAGGTTTCTGCCTTCACATTTTCATATCATTCTTTTTGTACTGCTAGATACCATGAAAGGCACTAAGAGAGAAGTAGCTACTAGCTACAAAAGTCTCAGTCCTTCATTCAATACACAGTTTAAATGACTGGTCATCAGGACCACTACAGACCTCTACCAGTTTCTTCCTGGTCCTCCCTGCCTGGGAGAAACTCAACATCTTTTGTGCATGTTTTTATCTTTGTTCCAAACTTTGACTGTAGATCAGTACTGGTAAGTCAATTCATCATTGCTCATTCATCTATTGGACAGATTATGGTTCTGATGATCCACCTTGGATGCCCGTGTTAGCTATTGTAGATAGACAATGAATTGTTCCAAAGAAATGTTCAAAT
This sequence comes from Cricetulus griseus, assembly GCF_003668045.3. NCBI lineage: Eukaryota > Metazoa > Chordata > Mammalia > Rodentia > Cricetidae > Cricetulus > Cricetulus griseus. The sequence continues at coordinate 26,900,906 of NW_023276806.1, forward strand.
TCTGATTTTGTATTGCAATTGGGAGTGTTCATCATGTATTGTTCCATAAGTCATCTTAATCCTACTAATTCACAGAGAATGAAATTGCTAAAAATAAAAAAAAACTAACACTAAAACCTTTGTATTTATCTAGTTGCATAATTTATGATTCTTTGTAATTACAGAAAATGTGTCAAGCAAAATAGCCACTTAAATGTCACATACAGTGGGCAGAGTAGTGGTCTCCAAAGATGTTCATAACCTGATTTCTGAATATTATGGATGTATTGCCTCATATGGCAAAGTGGATTTTGCTGATCTGGTTTGGCGAGTTTAATGGAATACGTGAATGGGTCCAATCTAATCGCAAGAGGTTTTAAAACTGGAAAAACTTTCCAACCTATAGCCAAAAGGAGATCTTACTAAGACATAGTTTTGTAGAAAAGGAGTTTGGAGAGACCTCCATCCATATTGATGGCTTTGAAGGTGAAGGAAGAGGTTTTTGGATACCAGCACTTTGAGCAGCCTTTTCACTTTGGATAAAGCAAGAAACTGGACAATGATCATTTAGTTAGCTAAATAGCTCTGTGAAGTATTTTCCTTCATGGTTTGAGCTACCTGGGTAGGAAGATCTTCTTCAACACCTGCTAAAATAACACTTTCTCTGTAGAACAAAGGGTACCCAGTTCTGACCACAGCCCTGCAGAGAAATATCCAAGGGAAGTCTACTGCCTTATTTTAAAACAACTTATATGCAAAAGTTAGAATTGCAATGACATTGATTAAAAATTCGTGTCACCCATGACTTCTGCAGTCAGCAGCAATATCAAGAAAACATGGAAAGTAAAAATTAAAATGCTAGCAGGTGACCAATTACTCAAAGTGTAGCTAATGAGTTAAAAGGTCAATGTTAGAAATCAGAATGAAATAGCCAGAAAATTGTACTTTGAACCAGAATTATCCTAAAGTGAATTTTGCAAAGACAAGTAGTCTTCCTTGTATTGTTAATCGTAATTGTGTTTTCATGTATGATTTTGGTAATAAGGGCTGCATGATTCAGAAGGAAGAATTTCAACATCTCAAAGTTCAAAACAGTTGGTTTTTCTGAATTCTTGACTAAGCTTGGGGAGGAAGCTCTCTCGGGCCTCAGATCCTCTCTCTGTGCACCTGGCTGTGTGGGGGCATGGAGGTGGTGGTGGTAGGGACCTTTAACAAATAATCTTTTGGTATCCATGAAAGTTTGTTTGTCTGGGTCAAATTTCCAGAGCTGGTTGAAACCTTTAGTGACTTCAAGATCGTGTTAATGGCACATACTTGTCAAGTTTTAATTCTGAGTTTTGATGAGGAACGTACTGTGTATGTTTATCTTATTGACTGTTAAATAAAATACTGTTTGGCCAATGAAACGGCAAGTTAAGCAAGGACTAGGAGTCAAAGAGGATTCTGGGAAATGTAGTAGAGAAGTGATGATCCAGGCAGGAAGTGACTTGGCAAGGAGACTCATATCTAAGCGAGGAAATAGGAAGTATGCCCTCTTTCCCCTCCGCTCTTATGGCACAATGTGATCCACCGACAAGGAGGGACGCCATTAAGGCATCCGATAAGATAAGTCTTATAAAATATATAGGTTTATGATAGTTAAGACTGAGCTAACAGATGAGAATCCTAGTCATTGGCCAAGCAGCATTGTACCTAATACAAGTTTCTGTGTATTCATTTGGGCCCTAACTCAGGCGGGCGGCTGGCGAAAAGCGTACACGCCGCGGTGGTGCTCGGTGGCTTTTGGCAGAAAGATTTATCGTAACAGAGTTTCATGGTAGCTCAATTGGGTGCACATATGTTTTCTTCTTAAAATTTTCTTCGGCCACCTTGTCTACTGCATCTCTCAATCAGGCTCAAATGAAGGACAAAGGAAAAGGCATCTGATAATCTGTGACTTGTGTACTGTGTTGGCACAAGACAACTGAAATGAAAATTGAGAAAAATATGTACTGTTAAGCGAGAGTCAAAATACTGCTCCCAAATTTTGGTTAAAGGGTACAGCATCTTGTCCAAGCTCTACTTAAATTTAAGCTCAAATTTCCTTGATGGTTAATGCACCTAGGGTAGTCAAGTGAGATAGATAATATTACTATGATAGTTATATCAAAGATAGATAGCTCAAACAACCTTTGGGGGCTTCAATGTTTCAGATGTAGAGGAGATAATTTTTTATAGAATTTCATTTTCAGGGTTAATGGGCAGCACAGATATATTTCCTTAATCTGAAGGAGCAATTTCTATATCAACTTTGCTTTTCTTAGATAAATGATACTTTTTCTCCAATAAATGACCATGGATTTATTTTAAAAAATTAGATGATGCTCTTTAAAAGTTTTGCTTATGCTGAACTCCTACATGGAATTTCTAAGCCTTACTGAGCCAAGAGAGTTGGAGCCATAGATGCTGTGTTTTTTCTTATTCAGTCACAAAAAAACTTTAAATTCTTTGTTTGATTTTATTTTTTAAATTTTTTTTATTAGTTCAAATTAGGAACAAGCTTGTTTCACATGTCAATCCCTTCTTCCTCCCCTCACCCCTACCCCTCCTCCCCCACCCCTGACCTACCCCACCCCATCCACAGAGGCTCCACAAAGTCCACCACGTCATCCTGGGCTGAGACTAGGCCCTTCCCCATGTGTCCAGGGCAAGAGTGCATCCCTTCACGTGGGATGGGCTCTCAAAGTCCCTTCTTACACCAGGGAAAAATACTAATCCATTACCAGTTGCCCCCTGGAGTGCAGAGGCCTCCTCATTGACATCCATGTTCAGGGATCTGGATCAGTCCTGTACTGGCCTCCCAGACAGCATCTGGGGTCCATGTGCTCTCCCTTGTTCAGGCCAGTTGTTTCTGTGGGTTTCTCCAACCTGGTACCGACCCCTTCGATCTTCATTCCTCCCTCTCTTCAACTAAGTTCCAGAGTTCAGTTCAGTGTATATCTGTGGATGTCTGTCTCTGCTTCCATCAGCCTTTGTTATTATAGCTTTTAAAAGAAATGGGCTGCTTTAAAATACAAATGATTTCTATGTTATTGTGCTAAAAATAAATGGTTTGAGAATCAAATACTGCAGATGTACTCACAGGTCAAGATGAGTTTTCTACTCCAAGGACACCTATCATTTCAAACCAGAAATCCTGCCATCATCCCAAAGCACATCTGATCTCATGTGGGTGACTTTGAAATCTGCATCTGGACAGAATTTAGGCCTTGGGCACAAGTAACCTTAGGTTACTGAGAGATGGATAGCTAAATCTAGGAGCTGGAGGGGTGCAGTGAGTGGTCTCATGTTATGTGATGAATATTTGCATCTAATGTCACAATGGATGTGCCTACAACTAGAGGAAAAGAGCAATGAGTAACTCAGTTGCTCAATGTTGAACAATTGTGCTGGTTCTCTGGGATACATCAGTTATCAGAATGAGAAAGCTTCCCAAACTTGACCTTGTATCACTTCCTGACCCATACTGCTTTCTTCATAGAATGCTGCTTAAGTCAACTCTAGCACTCTATGAGTTATGCCTCTACTGAGGCTTCAGCCTCTGAAAAACAAGGTCACAATGACATAGATGATGACAACCACTTGTTCCTGAGTAGGCCATTTAGATTTCAAAAATTGTACTTAATGGTTCACAAAAAAGTAAAAATTTGGGATTTGTAATTCAATATTCATTCACCAATTTATTCAAGTAATACCCCAAATTTCCTATAGTGCTGCCATTGTGGGTACATGATGGGTGTATGTCAGTAACCCTGAGTTTGCTATGGTGGGAAAGGTAGGGTCTTCCAATGTGAGTGTACTATTACTCTTCAGTAACCCTGACCCAAAATGTTCAGATTAGACACAAGGAATTGGTGGAACATCTGTAAGAGGATCTTCATATGAAAGGTTAAGAAAGGCTTTCTGAAGAAAGTGATGTAGGGTGATGGACTGAAGGATAAGAAAGTTTGTCAATTATCAGTAAAATTTAAACATAAAAAGCAAAACCACCATTTTTCTTAGCAAAGATAAGCAGTCTTGTAAAGTAGGGAGTTGTAACTCACACTAGGGTGCTAAATCTTTATCTTAAAGATAAATTGCAATTTTGAGTATGTTATCACAACCACAATATGGAGGATCAAGGTAAAGGGCCGAGGCATCTTCAATGTTTTCCACACATAAGAAATATTAAACACATACACATGTGCGCTTGCGTGCGCGCGCGCGCGCGCGCGCGCGCGCACACACACACACACACACACACACACACGCTTGCACATATTCGCATGCACAAGCATGCGCAGCCACTCAAACTGAACTTTCTTTAGATTTCATATTGATGGAGAAGTAGTGACAAAAATTGGTCAGTTAAATTGGTCAGACCACAAAGCGGCACTTCTGAGAATGTCCCTGCTGGAGGTAGGGCATACCAGAAGAGAGTTCTGGTCCTGGGTTCTTATTATCTCTTCCAAATGAGCGCCTCCTACCTGGAAGCTATACATGAGGATGAGGACATGACCAAAACCAAGTGGAAGCACACACCTGGCCGTCTTAGGGGTAGATCAACTTGACTGGCCGAATGCATCACCTGTTTCTGTCTTCATCCTACAAATAGACCCCAGACCAGCAGCCTGTTGGGATCACATTTCTGAGGACCCAGTCCTGCCAAGCAGGAGCTCTGCCTTCAGTATTTTTCTTAAGCTCTTCAAATTCAGGAGACAGTCACTCAGAAGCCATGGACTCAATTGAAGTGTTGTGAAACCGTGAGCGTCCAGCTTTCTAACACCACAGAGCCTTGGGAGAATGCCTCCATTGAATTCCCCACTTTTCCCCACAAATCCATGGAGGCCTACATGTGCTGCCAAGTTTTCACTTTGCAACCCCCTAAAAATTCATTTCAAATAAAATTTTCTAGGTAGTCATAATGTTACAGAATTGTGATTTTATTATTCAGAACTCTACATATGAGGGCACATAAAATAGCAATAAATAAACAGTATTGGGTTATCTAACAGAAATACCAGTTCTTTTTCAATGTCAGAAATACTTGATAATTTGAAATTCTTTTTCAGAATTGACTGAACAGCAAGGCATTTTCTGCATGAAAATCTAGTAAATATTTGAAAACAATCATAAATAGTAGGAGTTATTATAGATGAGTCAAATATATCTTTCTGATACCTAAAATGTTTACAAATACATGTCTAAAACAAACAAATTACAAATAACTAAGCAATAATTCAAAAGGTAAATTCTGCTGTCTTACTCAAGCGCAGAAAAAAAACAAGTTGCCATCATTTCACAAGGTTTTAACACGCCCTTCCAGACTAGTGCTTATTTTGTCGTGTTTTTAAGGTCTGAAATGTTCAAAACTAAAAAACAGTGGGATTCAGAAGCAATGTAAAAAAAAATCTAAGCCCTACAACTGAGGAAGGGCCTGAGATAATTGCCACTGGCAGCTTTCAGAACCACTGAGAATTGGCACAGCAGTGCGGGCTTGGAAAGAGGGATGGGGGAATCTGGACTGCTTTATATTTTTTGAAATATTATTGCAAACAAAAAGAACTTCTTAAAAATCCATAAAAATACTAGCAATGTGCAGCTGGTAGGAGAGGGGAGATGTGGTCTTATTTTAAGCATATGTGTTAATTATTGAACAAAGCTGGGTAGGAGCTTGCAGCTGGAAAGTGCAGGAAACTGAAATTCCAGTTCAGAATAAATTCATGAAATTACACTTCAGCAAGGGAACTTGCAGCTGGGTGAGGGCAAAGGGACAGTGATATTTTTTAACTAAAATAAAGTATCTGAGCCTTTGCTTTGACACAGTATTGGAAAGGACACTCTGGAGTTCAGATCAAAGTCCAACCAGGCATCCTGTTGAGCACAAAGTAATCTTTGGCTTCTTGGCTAAGCTGAAGTATTCCTTTAAATGACTATTTGCTGTCCATTTTCTAGATGTCTGGAATCTGTGAGAATTCTCCTAGAATTATAGAATAAGAACACTTTAACCCATTGCAACTTTTTCTCTATTCCTCAAATTTGCAGTTCAAAGGGATTTGCCTTGGGAGTCCCAAACCATTTTGCTATCTATGAAGTTTGTCATCACTTACAACTCAAATCATTTACATATATATGTGTGTACATGTGTGTTATTCCTTTAATTTTAATTGCTTGGTTTATCTACAAGTAAACTGCTTTCTTGAGAAGCAGGACACAGTAAAACTTAAATGCAATGTACACAATGAATTAACTTTTTGTCTAAACCACAACCATGATTCTTGAGTAAAACCCTAACAAAAATTATTAAATGACACATGGTTCCTTCTCAAGGTACAGGTAAATCCTTAACAAAACAGCTAACTGTGAAAACCGTGGGGCAATAGACAATTTTTACTGCCATTTTTCTAGGTCAAAGTAATCTACCAAGTGTATATATACCAGTGTTTTTCTTTTCTTTTGTGTCTTTTCTCTTATTTCACTTTCTTCTCTTTCTATGAGACAGTGCCTCACAATGTCATCCTGCCTGACCTGGAACTTGTAGTCCTCGATGGCCTTGAACTAACAGAAATTCACCTGCTTCTGCCCCCCAAATGTCTAGTCTGTGTCATTGTTTTTACAGAACATTTCACTGTTATAAATTTAGAAAAACACAGTATTTTGTCCAAACTTATTTAAAGGACTTTGTTTCTTTTCTATGTTACTGGATCTTGGACAATCATGTCAAAATGTCTAAATATTGAGGGAATACATGTGAGTATAATCTTATTTTCCACAATTTTGTATATTTTTCATCATCTGCTGATCATAAACAAGATATTAGTTCATATAATTGTGTAGAGCCTGAAAGCCCAAATCAAGCAACCATTACTCTGAATTATTTCCTTTGAAGTGGTAGATTTTCTTTATTCATTCCTGAGAAAATGCTCACTGAATACTGCAGTCTGGACACCCTTAATATATTTGCCTGCCATTCTTTCAGGTAACATTTGATGTCCATAAAGAAAGTACCAGTTCAGCTGACTGCCCAAATATTCCTCCTGAAATACATCTACCGCAATGTAATGTTATGTAAACTTTAAAGTTTATTTTGACATATTTTAATTTCTTTTTATTCTGCAACATAAGAATTACTACCCTCTTCATAAAAGAAAGAAGCAGGTTTAGTGACATTTGCAGTACAACAATTCAGGAGCATTATTTGTAAACATATCTAAGAGACTTCACCATGCTTTTGTCAGTTTCAGTATTAGGAGCTCAGGATTTTTCACTGCCCTCATTCACTATAAGTTATTCCATATTTTTATAGTTTCCTGGGAAACCACAGCAAAAGGTAGTGACTGCCTTACAGAAGAGGTTGCTTCTGGGACCCATGAATGCTTTCGTGAAAAAAAAAAAGTATGTTTCCAGAGTAGAGGGATACACTATTTATATGTCAGGGAATGTTCCAGGGGGTGGGGTGTGTGGGAGTGGGAAAGGGATTCATCACTAGCCAGGGAGGAGACTCATAAAAACTTTAACCGTATTCTCTAAGATCCAAGTTCTTCTACCCAACATTCCCTAATACTGTTTATCATGATGCTTTAGACAAATGGCCTCTGAAAATACTTTACAACGGTCTCACCTCACACCTCACTTCCCCCCCCCCCCCGCCCCCAACCTAATGTTTTTATTCATTATTTGGGAATTTCACCCAGTGCAACCCGACAGATTATACTCTCTTCCCAGTCTTCCCAGGCCCACCCTTCACCCTTGTGCCCTCCCCCAAAAGAAGAAGATATAAAAATATACCAAGTCCAGTTTGTGTTGCCCATATGCTCAACAAGCCTGGACAAAATCCCAGGGTCTAGTCCCCTGGAGAAAACTGAGCCCTCCCCCCATCTCTCACCACACACCAGGACCCATCTACTGTGAAGAGCTATACTTACAAAGATATTTGCCTCTGACTCTCATCCACACTTACCATGCCTGAGTGGAAGATGCCCACGTTGCCTAGTGACTCTCATATGAGTTCTTTGTGTTGATTTTTTTAATCGCAACAGTATGCTTATGTGTTTTATGTTATCAAATATGATTATGAGGCCACCACCCAACCCAAGAATTAGGATGTCCCAGTAGCATGTTCTAATTAGAAATACCTTCCACATTCCAACTCCCTTCACTCCTTCCAAAATTAACACTGTTCTCCATATCAACTATCCTTTTATTAAGTAATCTGAACATTTAGTGTGCTATATATTGTGCCATCAGTGTTGTATTTCTGGTCCTCATTATAATCCTTTATACCTGTAATTTACCTATACACTTTCAATCCTCTCTAACACACCATGATGTGACTATACCATAAACTTAGACATTGATTGTAGATAATAAACTTTTAGGTTGTTCTGTCTTGATATTACAAATAGTACTTCCGTAGTCAATCTTTGACATGGATTCTGAACATGCTCACTTATTTCTCTGTGTTATCCCTACTTACGTCATTATGTACACAAGGATTTCAGTGTTTAGGGTTACAGGATATAACCAAATGATTGAAGTGATTTTATCCTCATGAACCATGCATTAAAGTTTCACAAGTACACCTACTTACTTCATATTACCAGTCTTAATTTCTGAAATCTCATGTTATAAATTGAAGGACCTATATCTCAATTTTCATTTTCTATTTTAAACTAAAACGATCCAGGCTCAATTCTAAAGCATATTTGCTACTTTTATTGGTTTTATTTGTGGGTTTTACCCAGTTTTACAATATTATTTATCTCTCTAGTAATGCCAAGAGAGATACAAATCTCCCTAGTAATGCCTAGGAGAAATGTCTAGGGATTTACAGAGATTTGTTGTATACTTTGGACACTAATTTCTAATGATATAAAAGTTTGGTTGGCTATTTGTGCTAAATACAAATCCAAGTTAGTGCTAGTTTTCTACTTTCTTTATAGTACATTCTTATTTTTAAAGGAGTTAGATTCAATTTTTATATAGAGTAAAATTATGACCTAGCTTTCCAGTATAATTTTTCTGACATGCTTTTCAGCATCATTTGTAAATGGTGTCTTAGTCCCTCAGTGATCCATGTGTCAGTTTAGAATAAGTCTCCTAGTCTGTTTTATTGGTCAGTGTTAATGCCTCAGTGCCAGTTGATAAGCTATGTAATTTTTTTCATCTAAGCACACAAATTCTGGTTCCTATAAGTGGGATGAGAGATTGACTTGAGATTGAGACAATAGAAAATAGTTTTAATCATTCAAATGAGATACAATTTTCTTCAAATGTCTGTGAACTATTATATTGGGTAAATAAATATTGATAACGTGGGTGAAATTAGAGACTCGATACTCATGATAAAAATTGTTATCTACAATATGGAACATAATGTAGATGTCCTGACACATTTTAAGTGATTGAATTTTCCTTAACCCTAAACAAGGCTTACCATTAAATGAGTCAAATTAGAACAAAGGTATTTAAAAATCTTAGCTTAGGGTTTGAATCATATCTTACCATAAACTTCATAATGTTAATTTACCAATATACAATCATCATTGTTGAAGTACTAATATTAGCTGGATATATGCCCAGGATACAGAGAAAGTAAAACATACAAAAAAAAAAAAAACTAAAGACTAATTTGGAAAAACATCACGGAATAGTTGTGTATGAGTTTTGATGTTGGTTTGCCACTAAGGCAATGTTTCACACCCCCATTTCTCACGACCACAGAACAGGCTTTTCACATTCCTTTCTTTTTATAGGGTATGGTTAACAAATGATATTTCAGTAATTTTTCTGCTTTGCAGTGGTAGAGCTGATGATTTAATTGGTTTCTAGAATATCCATTTTTAAATGTTATAAATGTAAACAGATAGAACAGATGCAAGACTGTAAAATAAAGATGTTTTTCACATTTATATGAGGTTGTTTTCTTAGAAAGATCTGCTTTGTCTTGTGTGTATCTCATTCAGCCTAATTTAAATCCCTAGGATAGCTTTCCCGTGACCTACTATGAAATGATACCATAAGAAATAATGGTCCTTTGAAAGCTAACAGTGTATTTTGAAGATACAGATTAAAGACTTAATTAACTCTTAGCTTTCCTAATGGACTGAATATGGACATGGGTAACAGATGAATCTATAATTGTAGAGCAATTACCAAAGTAGATCTTCCATCAGTTGAGATAGAGAAACCAGGCACAGGTTAGTAAAGGGGAAAGACAGATTTTTGGATGTGCTCAGAAGGGATTATCAATTCCTGTAGCTGTTATATGGCTACTTGAGTTCAAGAAAAAGGGGTCATGCCTAGAGACACAAATATGTCATTGGTATATACAGGCATTTAAATCTAAATCATCATTAAGACACAAGAAATGATAGATAGGATGAGTTTGTCCTGGTTTGTTCTAAGCAAGCTTATGTTGTTTGGTTAGTCATCCATTTCCTTTACTACTCAACTTTTAAAATGAAACCATGCTCTGTGGTGGGATTCAGAATGAACTTAGAACTCACCATTTTATTCAGCAACCCACACTTTTTTTGAAAAACAGGATTGCTCTTCAATATTAAATGACCCTTACAGAATAATAGCATGGAAGGGACAAAAGCACTTAGAGTCGATAATAAACTTTCTGCCCCTGTTAGTTTAAGTGGGATCACATGACTCTGCATGGTATAATTGAATGAAAATAGGTAGGTTTAAGTAATGAAAGGTATTTTGCAAGTTCATGTATCTTTTCGAAAGAGAGAGAAAAAGGCAGGGCCTAAGAACAATTTGCTTGTCTGGGTTACAGGTCCTTACCAGGCACCCATCCTAACCCCCCCACCCTTCCTCCACCCCTCCCCCAATTCCCCCACCTTACCCCACCCCCTGTGCATCTCCACACTGTTTTTTCCTACTTGGCTATACTCATTACTAACAACTCTTACAGAGATGGGAAGGAATGGGAAAGTTCTTAAATATTGCTTTCTAAAAAAAAAAAGAAGAAGCCAATGTTCAAAACATCTGGGCTGTGCCCTGGGAAATAGTTTCAGTGAGACCGAAGTGATTATGCAAAAGATTCTGCAGGAGCGGACAGTAGGTCTCTTTGTTGTTCTGTTTTTGAAACCTTTTACTTTCACAGTAGCGTTTGTCAAATGCTCTGAAATGTTTAACAAACCTGTCCTGTTTTCTTCGTTGAAAAATGAGCCTTATTTGAAACCCTTGAAGACTTCTTAAGCTGGGCATGGGATTGCTCAATCATCACCCGTGATTACAAAAGCCACCATTCCAAGGGCAATTTTTAGCTTTGTCTGTTTGTTTGCTTGCTTTTTTTTTTCTTTTTCCTTTCCTTTCTTTTCTTTTTTTTTTTTTTTTTTTTGAGTAACACAGTATTGTTTCTCTCAGTGGGACAACCCCACCCTGTAGAGAAGCACCCCAAATTCTAAGAGGTGAAGGGATAAGCCACGATGGACAATACAGAATATAAATGAAGAAATTAAAACCAAACACTTGGCCCCAAGTCTTAGACCAAACCATCTAGGTCCTCTGCCCATGGCCCATCAAAGTCAGAGAGCTACCTTATCACCTAGGTCGGTCCAAGCTGATTTGGTAAGGGGGGTAAAGCTGATGTCCTGGGAAAATAGCATCCCACGGAGGGAGTGTAGTGTCAGAATTGCAAGAAGGTCCAAATCAGGACACCTGTGTGCCAGATCCGCCCAGCTGCACCCGAGGGCCAGCCAGCACTGCCTGACGCCATCTGCTCAGCACATGAAATGCCAGTTTCTTCCTGAAGATGGGTTTGAAGGATGAGAGTCTTTAAAGAGAAAGCTCACAGCTCGGCTGTGACATCCCTAAACTTTCTCACATTTTAAAATAAACAATTTTAGGAAGAAGGGATTAAAGGCTTATGTCTGAGAGATGACAAGGAGGGTATATTGTGAGCTCCAGAAGCGTTGCCTCAGAAGTCCTCCTTCAGATCGGCATTTGGCTTTTCACTCTGGTGACGGATGAAGTATGACCGTACTCTTGGAAATTCCAGGTGTTAAGCATGTGCACATTGCGAACATGCTCTGTGTTCCCGTGACTGGGTTTGCAACAATCAGACAAGCAAGGGAATAGCTCTCTTCTCTAGTTCATCAGACACTTAACAAGACTCTTGGCCCACACCTTCACTTCCTGTTCAGAAAAAGACATGGCCGACAATCCAGACTCCATAGAATCCTCAGTACTTACTGCACATACAACACAGCACATACAACACTAACACCTAGAACAGTAGATTTCCTTGGATTTAAGGGTTAAATTCTTACAAACCATCAACATATCCCTATTTAATAATCTATCTTCCAGTAACTATGAGTAATTATTCTGTATTTAAAATATTTTTTTCACATAGCCTTTGGGGTGTTTTGCTTTGTTTGTTCTAATTCTTATGCAGATTTAGAATATGCATCCTTTATAGAATTATCTTCCAGGGATAGAAGACAGGAACTTCAATAATTTTCAAAGTTTACATGCAAAATTCTATGAAGTTATTTAAATTTCTAAATCAAATCAAAGCTCCGATATGTTGGAAACAACCTTTTCCACATTTACAAAAATGAGAAACAAAGTGGTTTCCCCCACTTAATCCAAGGATGCTAAAACTTCTTATATTTTAATGGAAAAATTAATTATGATCTAAGCCTCCATAGGACCACAGACACCAAATGCTAATCTTGTGTGTCACCTACAGGGTCACTTTTTATATCACCTTTCTTCCCTCCTCCCTCAGATTTTTAGTGAGTGCTTTGCAGGCCATCCAGAAGCTGATAGAGTACAGAGAGATTAGGTCAGATTTAAAGGAAAACCTTGGGAAATGTAGGTGTCTAGCCAATGCTAGTTGTGTACAGCTTCTGGAAGAAAGGCACAATCTACTTGTCAGCTATCTGATGACACTGACACTAGATGGAGAGTGTTGCTAAAAATATACAGGATTTTTCTAGGGAAACCACATTTAATGCCAGGGTGCTTTATGCGTGGATAAACAATTACTATGGTTTGCATTTATTCTATTTGATTTGTGTGTGCTTGAGTCACAAGCAGCTGTCCGTGGTTTTGTTCCTTCCCCTTTCATGTATCTGAGCTGCAGACTATCACTCCATCAGATCCCTGCATTCAAGCCCACTGTGATGATTACTATTGGCACTTTGCTAAACCTGATAGCACGGGTTTGAAATCAATCATCTGTTCACTATTTTGGCCCTGCACTTTCTTAAGATACTATAGACAGTCCTTGATTCTCCAGAATCCTTCCTCCCAGTATCAAAGCATCCTTTCCATCCGTCTCTGGCTGTCCCAGAAGTGAACTATGCTTTTTCAAATAGAATTATTGGTGTGGTTGACCTACACTATTCTTTTTTTGTTTCTCTTATGAACCACTGTTTTATTTTTTGTCCTTCATATTGTAAGCTCTGGGCCATCAAATATAGTTGTTCTTTCGTGTTGAAAGCTTGTGTTTTCTAACAAGAAAGATCACAGTACACACACTCCAAACCAATTTGTAATCTATCAGTGGGTGACCTGTACCCTAAGACATGTACATCGGCCTCTTGTGCTTTTAACAACCCACCAGACACTAAAATCCTTCTACAATGCCCTTAAATGCCACTTCAAGAGGATTTTTCTTGTTAAAAGCTATTTCCTTCTAAAACATGTTGGGGAATATACCTGTGGAGCAATAGGCAAGCAAGGAAGTCTATGAGGATTTCCAGAGTATTTTGGAACTACTGTATTAGCTGAGCAATTCCAAAGACACTTTTACAGAGTTAAGTGCAGATTTTCTCTGAAATTTTAATATATTTACATTAAAAAATAAAACCGTCTTACAGACAATGTTTTCTTGTCTCAGTGCATGCGTTTTAACTAACAAGTTACACGTGAAATGCCCTGTATGACCAGATTGGACTCCAGGGAGTTATACTGGGTGTGACCTCTTCCTGCCTTTTCCAGGGAGAGTAGGCTTGGGTGGGGAGCATACTTCTAGCCTACACTGGAACATGGTGATTCTCTCAGAAATGGGAACCATCTTATAAAAATTCTTCCCAGGATTTTTGCTGGGGACAAGATTGCAAGATAATACTAGAGATCTTCATTTTTAAGTTTAAAATTTTATAAAGCCAAATGAGAATTTCCATGTTTAACCAGACTTGAAAGAATTACAGTTATAATACTGCCTTGACTCAGAAGGACTTGAGGAATTTTTGGAATTGTTTTTGGAAACAATGCTGTATTTTGTTTTTTGACATTGTCACTGAGTATAGGCATTGAGTTTATGAAAACAACAAAAAGCCACTATGAGTCAAGTATTTTGAATGTGATATACTAATCAATATGCATGACGTTGGCTATAGTCACAAATTGGGGCCAAAAAAGAAATAAGCATGTGGGTTACTTCTGAAGCCAGTTTGAGAACAAAGATCTGCCATCATAGGAAAAAAATTTCATAAGTGGCTAATTTGGAAAAATAATATGTGAAATCTATGACAAAGTTTAAAATACATCATTTATCAATTTTATTTCTGTACTGTATTTCAGTCCAGGTTCTGTTCCTTCGCTTCCCAGTGGTGAGATCTTGGGCCCTTTGCTTGTCATTGCTTCCATTGGTCCACACTGAGGTCCCAGCTGACTCCACACTCCATTGGTGTTATTTCTTCCCATACTTCTAATTCCTTGTAAGCTGCCTCCTCCCACTAAAGTTTCCTTGGTATTTAGTAAATAATAAAATTAGAATCAGACTTTCTTGGGGAACAGCAAAACATTTACAAAGAGGAAAACAGTTCAACTTTAACACCCACTAAAATATTCGGGAAATAAAAGGCAGATCTCACATTTTTACTTATCACTGTCATATTCAGCGCAATCAGATCTTTCATGGCTGTTTATAGAGATGGTCTTTTCCTACAGGACACTTGGACTCCATCTGCAACGCAGTCTGTCAAGAATGACTAAAACGGCTTCATTGCATTTTATATTAATAAGTAAGGATTTTTCACAGTGGTTAATATCCAGATTTGTATCATTCATGTATAACAGAAAGGATTATGGTTTTAGTTTTACTCAATTGAAGTGAGATAGGTAACTATGAGATTCAATGTAAGTATTCATCCTTAGAAAGCTTGATGAAAACTCAGCAAGTTGTTCAGACCACTTCTATACTACATGAACCTGAAGGTCTCTGTCAACCTCAACATTTCAATGGATTCTTCAAGAATACTACGTTGGCTTCATTGCTGCATATACACAAAGGTTCTGGGATAACATATGTGCCTAATAAATTCTGGTTAACTGGGGTCACAATGTCGAATACACTTCAAAGGAAGCAATTAGCAAGTTGACTGAGTTACCTAAAGAATTCCATTACATCTGAATTTTCAGGTATAAAAGTGTATAAGTGAAAAGATCTTTATCTGGTTTCTCTGGCCTCTGATATATATGAGGTGGCACAAAGTAATAATAAACTATAAGACTCAAGCAAGCCTGTTTGGCTTTGTTTTATTGTGTTTAGCATTTGCAATGCTGTGAACTCTCAGTGCTCAGAAGATGGCTCTACTCCATCCTGGCTCGAGGGCAGAGAGTTCAAAACTGTGCTCACTAAGTCATTAGACCTAAAGGTCAAAGGTGTGGCTATAGTAGGATGTTCGATCTTGGCCTTGGCTGTCTTATTCTAAATAGCAACAGACCTGGTCTGACGTGTGGTTACGCCTGACTCTCAAGGTCAAGGTATGAGAAGTTGAATCTAAGGTGTAGTTACTGAATCCTTGCAGAAAAGAGGAAGAAAAGTCTGTTTGTTCTGTGTACATGATACCATATTCCCATTTTTGGTTAAGGTGTGTAAGAGTGGTGAAAAATAGTGACTGATTTGCTCTTCTACTTTTGTTCTGTGTCTCTGTCTTGGATTCTTAACCTCTTTAGCTAGCCTTTCTTTAGTCCATACTGCTGCTCACAGGTAAGATCCTTGGGCTGCTCTGCTGGCTCCAACTGCAGCCCCGCAAAGACAGCTTCCGACAGTGGACTGAGCTAAGAACTTTATGCATCTAATAAGGTAAGCACTCAACTACTGAACTACATTCTCAGCCACAAGACTGCTTGACTTAAAACTTCATTTCTGCCACTCATGCACTATATAATTTGAGGGACTAAGTAGGGGAACTAATATAACCATTAAAAATATTAATTTATGCTTTAGAAGTGGACAGATGATGGAAAACAGGCTAATCAGATTTTACCTTTAGAAAACTCACTTCAGGGGTAATATGGAAGACATCTTGCAGAAGTATAAAACATTGATAATATTTTACAAAGAATGATAGTGATGTCCTGTGAATCTAGGCAGCAACTGGATGATAAGAATACAGCAGAAACCGACTGGCAGTAAGATGGAGCAATCAGCCTTAGGAGAATTGCCTTGGTGGGGGATAGAAAGGATAAGTCCTAGCATGTTTCTAGATTGGATAATTAGTTGGATATTGACAATAATGAATTTAGCAAGGAATATAATAAGAAAAGCAAGTTTTGAGGAAATAAATAAGGTTTAGTTTTGAATATATTTGATTTAAGTCATCAGTCTGTCCAAGCATATACAACTCCTGAGAAAATAAATTCATAGACCTGTGCCTGAGAGTCTAAACATGTAACCCAATAGCCTATATTACTTTGCTTTCTCTTTGCCAGTGTAGAGTCTCTTTTGCTGGTTTTTCAGTAGATTCTAATCATTTTATTTTCTTCATTTTATTGAAGAATGACCATGTTTATAAAAGCCATTACACATTTTCATTTAGCGAGGAAACCAGAAGTCATAAATTATCCTCAGAGTAAACTAAATTAGGACTGTTTACTTATTTTAGATAACAATTTTACGTTACAAAATCATCATGGAAAGTTATGGGAGAAACTTAGATGCACATTGCTAGTTTAAAATAGAAAAAGGCACCGTACTATATGATTCCACCTGAGTGAGATTTCTGAAAGCATCAAGTTTTCACTAGTTGGCAGGGGATAGGGATGAGTGAGAAATGCAATGACCTGAAGAGAGCAGAGGCTAAGGTCCTATTGTCACCTTACTTTCTGCTCCATTTTCCTTTAACACTAAAATTATTCTGAAGGTCGGAGCTATTAAATTAATAATTTTTCAAAGAAGCATAACAATTTTCTGAAAATAGTTTAAACATAATAATTTCCTATGTGTATCCATTATATTTATGACTGAGATTCATGTAACATGGATAAATGGTTACTATGGTATTAAGGAGGACATTTCCACTTAGCAGAGTAATGTATTTTCAACCATTTTGAAAAAGAACCTCTTGCCAGTCCACCCTCCTTTGCTGTCTTGCTCAACATTGTTTCACGTTAATTAAGCTTGGTTTTACAAGGAGTCTCTTCCCTGAACTTTATGAATTCTAAAACATGCGAGCTCTTATGTGTCCAAAAGATAGCATTCAAGGAACACATCTTAGGAATGCCAGAAAGAAAAGCAGGGCTCTTCTTGGATGTCACAGGAGAACACTGTAGTGGCAGACAGGGGAGCTGCTTATAGGATACAAGAATAAGAACTAGTGAGTATTTATCAGACCTGTGCACATATTACCATGTTACTGAGATTTTAAAAGAAAATTCAAGAAGACTCAAACCAATAGGCCATAATAAAAAATTAAAGCCTAAAATACTTCCTACTTTCATTCTCTTATACTTACACTTCCCCCCCACACACACACACACAAAATTGTTAATCTGTCAACATGGAAACTATCATCATAATTTCAGCATCGTAATTTACTTGGGTTGATTGTCTAACTCAGAATTGACAGTCATAATTTTTTTTTCTTTTGGTTTTTCAAGACAGGGTTTTTCTGTGGCTTTGGAGGCTGCCCTGGAACTAGCTCTTGTAGACCAGGCTGGTCTCAAACTCACAGAGATCCAACTGCCTCTGCCTCCCGAGTGCTGGGATTAAAGGCATGCACCACCACTGTCTGGCTGACAGTCATAAATTTAAGATGAAAAGGTCATAAGTTTCTCTGTAAAGCAGCTTTTAATGATATTAACTGCAGAGGCAACTTTTTTTCTGATTTATAAAGACAGAACAGAAAACTACTGGAGATTAAATGATAAAAATGCATTGCATGTTAACTGATTTCCTTGAGGAACAATTGGTGTGTGTGTGTGTGTGTAATTCTGATTACTGTACATGTGTCCAATCTTCTTTCAAGTTCACCTGCTATCCCATGTAGAAATTATAACCATCTTCATTCACAAATTCTGGGAAACAGTGTATGGCAGTGCAGATGACATGTACATAGAAACAGGACGCTAATGCAGGGCTTATAGATGAGAAATATTTCAATAGCAAAGGCCCATAGCCAATGCTCACATCTACTGGTTGTAAGAGAGGAAGACATTAAACACATCTGCAAGTGAAGAGATCAGCATATCTGGGTCAATAGCTGACAGAGTTACAACAGCCTGGAAGAAGTTTGAGAGATGGATGCTTCTCGTCACAGGGCTTCCTCTCTCACACTATTATGGTGGATCTGACTCTTCAGAAGATGGTGCTGCCTGCCGAGAATCGTACCTGAGGTCATGACTGAGCACAACTAATAATCCGTTGGCTCGGTGTTATTGGAACTGTGGGATTTAATCACTAATTCAGGCAGTGATGACCAGAATTGCTAAAGGAGGTGTGTGAGTGAGGAAGAGGAGGAAGAAGAAGAGGAGCAGATAATGTTAAAATGGGGCACAGAAGGAAATAAATGAAATTTTAAGATGTGCTTCATTGCCAATTATAATAGAATTTATACTTGAAACATTTTCTTGGGAGTGTGACAGTAGAAAGTCATACTGGATCACAACGTAACATACATTTCTGCCTCTGAAAGAAAACTTTTAAAGCCATTGGCCCCTAGCCTAGTGAGGCTTGGATCAAGGTCAATCGATTTGCATCCTCTGCAGCCTCCATCCTGACTTCCTTCGTTATGCAGGCTATCTCATTGCGGGGCTCTGCTAGGCTTCTAGCTAATCCCATCACTGATGTGTCAGGCCTGAGAAAGTGCTGACGACAGCACAATTACAGCCATTTCCTGACACTGTAATCTTTGATAACCATTTTAATATGCACAAATTTACAATGGTTAAAAGAACTAAGCATAATTTATCTCCCACCAGTTTTTTTTAATCAACTCAAGACAATGAATGTATTTTTTACACACAACTCAGATGGCACAGAGTTCAAGGAAATCATGCCTTTTAGTTTTTTGAAAGGCTTGTATTAGAGTCGGGGGACCAGAGTTCTAATGAGAATTCTTTTATCCTGGGTACTGCCTGTGCTCCATTGCACTCGACCTTGCTCCCTCAAATATAAGATGAGGAGGTAAAACTAAATTACTGCCAATGTGCCCTTCAGGTATTAATTTAAAATCTTGTATGAGTTCCTGAAACATTTACAATTATAGATGATGAAATTCATTTTGATTTTTTTCTATAAATACATCCATCTTAACAATGGTTAAACACATAACAATGACCTTATTTGGTTACCAAATACTCAAGCATTTTTTTTTTAACAATAAGTCAGTTTGAAAAAAAGTTAAGAGTCTTCACACTGAAAATTACAACTGATCTTTTAGGATGTAACAAAAGTTAACAGTCATTCTTTACTATCTCATTCAAGCTATACAGAAAAATAATCTGGTATTTAGCAATTTTTGTGCATTTTATAATATGTAACAGTTTATAAGCATGAATCACTGCTATGTGTGGATTCTAACCAAACATAATACTCTTTAACACCATATGTACCCACAGAGCAAATTTAAAATCATGTAAATCCCAAGATTTCAAAAAAAGAGATTTTAAAAAGACAAAAAAAGAAAAAAAAAGTACCTATCTTCAGAGGTACCTCCATAGCTTTCTTTTATCACCAGGAAGGTGGTGAGATAGAACAGAGCATGGGAAGCTCTCTGGGCAGTCATGCTTGATTCTCACAGGCTATTCTGACAGTTAAAAAAGGTAGGAGCTTGGTTGCCCAAGTTCTGCCAATTTGATGCCAGGCTTGTGTTTGTTTTTTTGCCACTGATGGTTGATTTGTTATTGCTGTTATTTCTGGTGTGGTTTCCAAAACCATTGTGGAACACCGGAGTGGTGGGGGTATCATCTTAAAGGTAGACATCAACATAAGTAGTAAATATTTCTGAAAATGGAAAATACTCTTTCATTGAGTGAAAGCAGGAGTGGGAGAGAAACAGAAAGGGACTATAAGTGTCCATGCTTGCAGTAGATGACTACAATTGGTAATTAGTGGAGGAAATAAGGAGAACAGAAACAACACAACATTAGAGACAGAAGGAAAACTAAGGCATAAAAAATTAACAGCAGACCATAGAGTGCAAAGATAAAGATGATTCTTGGGGAGACAAGTACTTTGGGTTTCAAGAGAACACCACAATGCAAGTCAAGCCAGACTTATAAAGAGAGCACCACTGTTTACAGATGGCCAGTTTCAGGTGATTTTAAACTGAAAATTTCCTCTTTGCTCCCATTTGGATGAAGGCTTATATTTCATCCTTGACCAGATAGAAACACTATCAGCAGATACTATTGTTTCTAACAGCCCCATTAAAAGAAATTTATTGATTACATACTTCTATGAGATGAATTCAATTCTCACCATTATTAAAAATACTTCTATTTTGTGTGAATTATGAAAACATCATTCAAGGAGAAACTGTCAAAACTAGAGGGGGTTGTGTGAAAATAGGACACCTCCAGTTTATGACTCCTTCTCGAAGAGACGGCTGACGTACAAAGAAAAACGTCAGGGCTCTGAATTTTGAGAGCCGAGACACTCAAAAGCAGTCGAGAGCCTTGCTCTGGAGGGACTGTCTTAACTTTAAACAGCATCAGATTAATGTTGTTGGAGCAGACTCTATGAGCATGCTCAATTATTTTGGTTCCTGTGGTTAAGTAACTAATATTGCCTTGGGTATTAAAACCCCAACTTATTATGATTGTATGCTTGAAGTCTGAGCTATTCTTGCTTCCGTATTCATTCCATAATTTTGCCAGTTAACCAGTAATGAGCTAGCTTCCCTTCTATGACAATTATGTCCTGCCACCCTTAATGTCAGCATTGAGTGAGAAAAAAATGTGACAGTATCTAAGTTGCTTAACTGGCCATTTTTGTGGTTTTCACCCTTGTGAGTTTGACTCTTTCCTCCATGCACACCACACAGTTTAGCTGCTTCTCCCTCACTTGCTAAGGAAGATGGAACAGACTCTTCTTTGGTGCATGGAAACTTGATTTTATACCTGCTTCTGTACAGGCTAAAGTAATGACATCAGCATACTAAGTGCGAGTGCTTTCTAAGCCTTTTCTCAGAATGAATCTCATTCTTGCCCATTCATGTTAATTATTATTGTTATTAGCCAGCTGTTGCTATCATGATGCTGATTGTACACGTTAAAAAAGAGCTAGAGACGTTAAATGACAGTTGCCAAAAGACTCAGCTAGGCACTGGTAAACTACCACTCAAAGCCAGTTAGGAAATTGTAGGGCCTTCTGATACTCTAACAGTCTAACAGGAGGCTAGGAGAGAGAAGTTAAAAAAAAAAAAAGCAATAAAAACTTTAAGTATAGAGAGTTCCATGTGCAATAAGAGCAAGGGATGCCCTAGCAGAAACATCATGGATGAGGCCTGGTGTCATGGAAGTGTTCATGCCCTAAGATGTGTATAAGGACATATGCTGTCGGCATGAGAAAATGAGATCTACTCAAGATCATCCCACTCTACAGATGGCACTACCATAGTTAGGTGGGAAAGGGGTGGGCATGTGTCTTGTGTGTGTGTGTGTGTGTGTGTGTGTGTGTGTGTGTGTGTGTGTGTGAAACCTGTGTGCAGTTGCTCAAAGAGGCCAGAAGAGGGCATCAGATCCCCTGGAAGTGTTGCTAAGGCAAATGTGAGCCACTTGACTTGCATTTTAATAACTAAACCCTGGTCTTTGAAGCACAACAAGCACTCTTAACTTCTGAACCTTCTCTCCAGCCTCATGTTTTCTTCATGTATCAAAAGACTTCATTATTTCAAAAAGTATGGATGTTAAGGTTAGCTTCAAGCTGTCAAGAAGATCAAAAGAATTAATGCAACTAAGGGTTTGGAGTCACATCTGACACAAAGTGGGTGGTCAGTCAATAGAACCCCTTAGTAAAATTTAATGTGTGCTCTAACTATTGGTAAGCTTGTTTAAGGAAGTCATACATTTAATGATACATAATTCTTGTCTTCAGAAGAAAGACTGTATGCTTTATCTTATCCACATGATAAATAATATATTGAAAGTCGCTATCACTTTCCCTCCTTGTGAGGCTTTTTGATTCATTTCACCATATAATAGATTTATTCACTTGTTGATTTAAAAAATTCTGTTTTATACAGGAGAGGGCCATTCAATGTGTAATTTTGAGATACCTGAATCTAAACTATTATGTGTACCAAATTATAATATATTAACAAATAAATTAAATTTGATGCTGCTAAAAATTTGAAAGAAGAAGTGATGTACATTGGTCCTGTTACTTTGCTATGTGAACAAGTTAGCTAGTAGTCTCTTAAAATTTTACTTTTTCCATGAGATCTTACTGACTTCACCTCTGCATTTCTAATTTGTAGCCCACAGCTAAGTCAAAACTAATTTTAAGATCTCACAAAAATAATCTGCCATATAGATTCAGTGGCTGTAGAATAATGCTTTTATACCTTGAGCTAATTACTTAATTAACAGTACAATAATTTCAACATCAGATTGAAATCACTTATCTTAAGTATCTCTCTGATTCAATTTATCATTAACCAGAGAATAAGTCACAACATAAACTCTCCAGAAGGCTTCTGACTAGATGTTGGTGTTGTTCATGGCCTCCCTGTTATTGACTTGGAACCAAAGTAGGCAGTGACCCAAAGTTGTCATCATGAAACACTCATTGAAAAAGCCATTATTTTAAATATTTGTATGGTGACTTTTATCCGGTGGACAGCTGTTCCTATTTTTTCTAAAAAAAAAAAAAAAAAAAAAAAAAACAAAATAACTTCCCAAATTTTATATCAACTGACCTCTTTGTTTGAGAGAATGGTTTGAATTTGTTTTAATGAAACCATCCACAAGGCAAAATATGATGCCCTGTTTCAGTTTCTATCCATAGTCGATAGAAAAGGAAGAAAAATATTGATAGATTACTTGAAACCCTAGTACTAAATTTCATCATGCATTCTACATTATTAAATCTTTCTTAAGTGATTTTCTTAAATCTTTCTTAAAATGCAATGCCAAAGAATGCAAAAATTAATCCATTAGTTATTACTAACTTCAGTTTGCTTTGATTTTCAGATTTTAGGGGAGGGTTGAGAAAGAGAGAGAAAGAACACCAAGTTGGGTCGATGGGGAGGTGAGGAGAATCTGAAGGAACTAGAGAAATTGAAAGACAATGATTAAAATATATGAAAAAATAGTAAAAAAAAAAATGACTAAGAGACTAATGCAGACAATATATATAAATATTACCAACATTGGTAATATTTACCAATGATCAGGTAAATAACATGAGGTAAGTTTATCTCTTTTTATAGATGAATACAAGCAACTAGAGGTATAATGAGACAAATCAATTTCAGTACATTTTCACAGCATCACAGGAAGAAATAAGATTGTAATTCACCTTGATATTACCTTTATATTAAAGAATGACTATCCATACGAGATCAGACTTTACATGGAAAATCTATTAATTATTATAAATCTCTTCTAAAACTCCACAGATGATTTTAATGCACATTTTAAATGATTGCCTGCATAACATGAGCAGGTACAAACACTCTCCTAAAACGGAATATACTGTTACTCTTCTATAACATTGCTCTGACTTTACCCATAGATTTGAAAACAGTCAGAAAAGGAGGGAAAAGGGCAGAAATCTATATCCGAGGGAATAATAAAAAAGTCTACACTCCGTCAGAGTCACAGCTGGAGTGAATTTAAGGCACCTTGTCCTCTTGCTCACTCTAGTCTAGCACAAAAATAAACTGATGGATGCTTATACTTATATTATCACTAAAATGTTCTTCTGCTGGTCATGGCTAACCTTCTGCTTGTGTCTCTGGTCCATTTTACAGGACTTACCATGAATGTAATGGGATATAAATGTAGATTTTTTTCAAAATATTTTAAATTATTTTTGAAAACTTAACTATAAAACGATACACTTATATTGTGATATCCAACAAGCGTTAGCAGGTTATTTATTTCTTAGCAGGGAGAAGTTGGGCTAGGGTTAAAATAATCTTGGAGAATTTCAGAAAGCGAGGCAAGCCGCTACAAAGAAAAGACGACGTGGTTTCTTTTAGTGGGTGCTCTCGTGAGTGTTCACAAGTGCAAATAAATATCGAATTTTTATTAAAGAAACTGAAATCTACCAATATTAGTGGTTTCTAGCCAAGTTCTAGAGTTCAGTGACTTTCAATAATTCTTCAGTCAAAACATAATTTCTTCCAAGCAACTATCCTTCAAGTATCCAAGTTTGATTCAAAAGTCATAGAATCAAGATTACATTAAACTAGCTGAAGACTTTTTACAGACATGAAAAAAATTGCTTGTCAACTTCTTAAATATAACTATTTGCCACTGATCAATCTATAACTTTTAGAAGTATTTGAAATTTCTATAGCTTGCATTCAAGTTAAATATGTCTACTAAGAAGAGCAAATGACATGCAACAGAAACGCTTAGAAACACAAATCTAGATTTTTCATTCACACACAAAACACTGAACTGTAAAGGATAAATGAATGTTTAATTGCACTGCTATATTTTTAAGTTTGTTTCAAAGGTGGCCAATAGTGTTCAATATGGAAAACTGTAGAGATGCTATCAGACAACGACATAAAAATATTTTTTCCCATGGTTTTGAAGACAGTATTTTAAAGTACTTTTGGTTTCAAACATGTGAAATACTTCCCTTAGTAACTGAAATACGTGTGTATCATATGTATGCCTCAGTTGTGGAACTTGATTTGTCCTGTGTATATATACAGCTCGCACTATTTTTTAAAATCCATTAGCAATGCCAGAAGTGAAAGTTAAATTAAAAATCTTGAATAAGTCATCAAAACCACCTTTCCTATTTATTTTTGTACCAACTACCTATATAGTACCACCCTCCAGTTTCTTTGTCACTTCCCACCATAAGCCTTCATGGTGTCTTGGAAAGGAAGCTTTAGTGTTTTCTATGACAGTTCCCACCGTACGTGAAAATAGTGCCCTACAATACCTCTGATCAGCAATATTTTTTTCTTCTTCTTCTCCGTGCTCTTTCTTTCTGCAGATGCAAGGGTGTGTTTTCTAGGGGTAATTTACAACCCGCGCACATTTCCTACAGAAGACGAAGCACCTATAAATTAAGGACTCTTCTCTTCCATGAAGTCAGGGAAACCTCGGAGGTTACTCACTCTCATTTTCTCTTTTGTGGATTAACGAATCATTACATTTCTTCAAAAACAACCATTCTGAAATGGCAAAAAAATTTGTATTTTAGCTCCCTATTCTGAACTTTTAAAATAGATAGTTGTTAAATTTCAGTTTACTAGAAAGAAGTTGGAAGAGTAAGTTTATAATCTCCCAACGGGAGTGGGGTTGTATTCTAGAGATTTCCCCCTGTATCTTACAGACAGATATTTCAGTGTCATCAGTCACCACTAAAGGCGATGGCCAGAACTGAACTTCTTAGGCCTTGGGTGGTAATATATAAACATCTGCTTCCAGCAATTGACAATTTACTTCCAGTCTTCTCAACTGAATTTTGTTGTGGAGACACCCCCTCCCCTTAAGAAAATAAAGCAGCATTGCTTCTCTTGGGCTGGTTTTCTAATTTATATGCTATTTGTGAAATTATGAATACTAAGACATTTGGAGACTATGTATCCAGTGGAATAAAGAAGATAGAATAATAAATGTTGAAATAAGAATCATTCTCTTTTCATGAGAATACGCGCTTTAGACAAAACCGCAAGTGAGGAAACAGAATGCCAGAATACATCCAATATAGTCCTCCTAGATACTATCTTCCCACCACCCACCCGGAACTTTTGTTTTGCTTACTCTTAACTCCAGATGGTTGGATTTTTTTCACAAACCTACTGTCACATTTTAAGACTCTCTTAATTATAGTTAAGAACCTATAATGAACTTTATTTTATATACTAAGTTCTGAAGGGCATATCAGGAATTCAACTTATTTATAAAATAAATAATTAGATATTCAATTTGAGGAATTGAAGTGTGGTTTTAAAAAAAAACATAATTAAGGAGGTCTCTGAGGGACAGAAAAGATAACCCATAGCTATCTGTCTAGGGATATGTTAGCAAAACATAAAGAATAAATTAGACTTAGAAATGTCCTTAAGTCCAATCTGTAAGGCACCTGTGGCTACTGGCTTAACAGGTGATTTGATAGAGGAACATCAGGAATTAGGCCCCAAAGTTAGGTCATAAGTAAATGCACATTGCAGAACCTCCCCAGACACACACTGATTAGAACAGAGAGGAGCCTGAAGAGATTCCATGTCCTTCTGCTCTTGGGAGAGGTAAAGCTCTCTGAAACTAAGAAGATGGAGTGAAAAGCGAGCACTCTGCTGTAGGTGATCTGTAACATCCTCTCAGTCCTGGACCCCAGCTCATTCATGGTGAACTTCCAAAGAGAAGGTTAGGTTAATTGCTGTTTAAAATGTTGGGGTATATCCCAGGGAAATAGAAATGGTAAGAGAGGTGGCTATGTTGGTGTGGATGTGTGTGCAAAGATTATGTATGTATGTACATATATGTATAGGTTTTTAGTTTCCTTAAATTCTTTTAAAGTCCTGGGATTGAACACTTTGCAGTCCTATGAGAGAGGAGCTGAAATGTTTGGCATTTCAAAACTCTGGGAAACATTCTCACATTACAAAAGCAGCATACAACACACACACACATACATACACACACACACACACACACACACACACACACACACACACACACACACACACACACACACCAGGCAAGCAGACCATGAGAGGACAGTAGGGGGCCAACCTCAGGCCTGAGTCTTCCCTGGCTGTCCAGCCTTAGCTGCCAGCCTTCCCTCTGCCTTCTGGGCTGTGGGCAGCTGCAGCTGATGACAGACAGCGCGCTGAAAGCGGATGAAGCCTGCAACTCTGAGGAACCAGAAAAAACAAAACAAAAACAAAACAAACAAAAAACAAAACCCGCATCTGCTGAGCTTGGAACTCCCTCTGTGGTTGACACTCATGCGAGGTGCGTTGCCTGTGCTGTTTGGCAAACGGGCTTTTGATTTTGGCTTCCCACAAAAGGAGCAGAAGGTGGAGCTGTGGTGATTTCCAGTGCCCACAGAGCCCCCTCTCCTGGCCACTGCGCAAGGACCACACTTGGTGCCCAGTGAGCATGCCTGCTTCGCTCTGGGTGTGTGTAACCCTTCACAAATGACTGTTGGTCTATCTGCCTGTGTGACGGACACCAAGACACCAGTGGGAAGTTCCCTCTCTCAAAATCGGCTTTGGTAACCCTGTTGTGTTTCAGGCACCTAAGAGGCTGTCATTGTCACCTCATTATTTTTTTTCTCCCAGTTGATTTATTCGCAGTTCTACTAGAGTGAGAATGTGACTCTATTCAGATATTGCCTGCCAGTGCAAAGAATTTGACAGAGAAAGAGAACGCGAAAGAGAACTTCTCGGCAGTGTAAAATGTTTCGAAGCCTGGGATCCATATTCACAGCACACTATTACATCCCGCGCTGTCACTTAGACCAGTTGTGCGTTTGGGGCACACACACAAACATTTCATGTGAAGACGACAGGAAAGCAACAGGCCCTGTCTTCCAGAGTTGTGACTATTAAACAAGTGAACACCCAAAGAGCTTAGAATCAAGGCTAGCACATGCCAGTTGCTATGTCCGCTGCCGTTCACATCCATTGCATCCGCGTGATAGATGGAGGGACCATTCTGGCCACTTTGTCAAAGAAACGCACTAGATCTTGAAAAGTACCCATGTCTCCACGCAAATCTACCCCGTCCCTGCTCTAAACAAACATCCCAGAGACCAGCAAATCGCCCAGGTTCCGGGATCCATGCAGACACCCAACTTCATGAATCCCCTCCCAAGTAGCCAGAAGCGCCACACCTGGCTGCGGTAAGGCTTTGACTCTTTCAGGGTGCAAAACCAAACTGCAAGCGCAAAAGCTCTGGTCCCTACCTCTCCTAACAGAACGGTGTGTTTGTGGGGGTTTCCTACCTGCCCCAGGCTTTTGCCCTTCTTACTGCCGCCGAAAGCCAGTCCTTGGTTCATGCCCGCAGATCGGTTGGCAGCCTGAGCAGGAGTCTCTCCTCCCAGAGAGGACTTGATGGAGTTGAGTTTGGCCCGCGAGCTGCCTAGCTGTGAGCTCTCCACCATCAGCACCGCGGCCAGTAGGAGTAGGCATCGGGATGAATCCTTGCCCCGCATCAGTGCGGCCATTCTCCGGGTGAGGGGTTCCCGCGGTGGGGTGGAGCCCCGAGAGAGACGTGAATGCCAGGAGAGGGAGGACGCCGACACTCAACCCCTCCCGTGGGGCGCGTGGGCTCCTCACAGACACCGTTCCCCCAGCCCTTCTTGGACCAGGCACCCGGGACTTTCAGAACTCAGTCTCCAGCCGGGAGCAAAGGCGACCCCAGAGAGACCCGCTCCTCTGGCGGGCAGGAAGTTCTGCAGTCCCTGGAAGCAATCAAAGGCCAAGCGCCTTCTCGCCAAGGAGGCGTGACCCAAGGTGCTGGAAGACCCAGCCCTGCAGATCGCACGCGGTTGTGGCTCTTGTTCTGCAACCCCTGAGTTCTCTCCCGATTTTCCGCGACTGAATCCTTTCTCTTAACCGCTCACTGGGTTCTCCCCAGCTTCTTTTCCTTCCGCCTCGGTTCCTGTTCTTTCCTCCCCTGAGCTTTAGCTCTCAACCTTTGCACCACTCAAGTCCCTCTTTTCCAAGGCAGCAGGCTTTATAACTGGTGCACAAGAGTCGCCCGCCTGACCAGAATCCAGAGATCTGAGGCGAGCTAGGTCTCCTACACGCGCACTCTCACCGGTGCGGTGAAGAGTTGTCCCTTGCTTGGGTCAACACCGAGCCACCAAGCACAGCCAGCGGCCAGCGGCCAGCGATGCAGTGATGCTCTGCGCGGAGGGCCAGTGTTCTTTCTGCTCTCCCCCGCCCTCTTCTCTTTTTATAGCTTCCATAGTGGGTTTTTCCTCCGCCCCCAATTCAAGAGTGACAAAGAGTGAAAACGTTTCTCTCACCCCCCCACGCTCCCCCTCCCCTTTCCCCCAGCATGCGCTCTTTCTGGGGCTGTCCTTCCTGTCCCCCACCTTTCCCACCCTCCCACCCCTCCTTCACCCTGCAACTGAAAACTTGGGGTTCACCTCCAGAGCAACATGCGGGGGGGGGCGCTCTTCGTGGCTGATCACTGCTCTGGGAGTGACTGGGAGTTTGGAAACAGGCGAAAATGAGAAGTTGTCCCCATTTGTGATGACTGCCACTAACCACCGTTTCTTAGTTCTCCTACCCAGCTCCAGCCTCCAACTAGGAGCGCTGGAAAAAGCTCTGTAGAACATCTGTAAGTTAATTTAGTGGATTTGGTGCGGCCGTTTGATTTTAGTCCGTGCCTCTCGGTTGATGTGCTGTGTGAGGCTGACCCGCAGTGGGTGTATTATGGGGGTACACATCGGATCTCGGGGGCAGAGGGAGCTGTAAAAACCCGGACGAGGAAGATGGGGATAAGGGACCATTCTTCCCCCTTTGAAGTGCTTGGATCTTTTTGGTTTCCTCATCCCCCACCCAATCCCACACACATAGTACACATTTATCTATCTAAGGAGTGGGAGGAAGGGGATAATATCCCTGGGTGTACAACCTCACCACTTGGTGAGGCACCTTTACGATGCCAAAGCGTTCTTTTTGCAAAGAGGAAATCCCAGGCAGGAATAAAAAGCCTAATGGGGAAGCGGGTGAGTGGCGAAATGGGCCCGGAAGATTCTGGTGCTTCCTCCTGCGCGGCTCCCTCACTCCCAGTCCTTGGTTAGCCTTTTGGGGTCAGCCCTTGAAGCGCGGAGTTCAGCCCTTTTCTAAGAAGCCACAGGGCAGCCCAGGGAGCGACCGGGACGCGCCCACTCGCTTGCAGCACTTGGGGGCGCCAGCAGCAGCGGTCAGCCAGGCACACAAACACTGCTTTGCCAGCAAGCTCTGGGTTTGGAGAAGTTTGGTCGCCCAGGGAGACCAAGCAAAGGTTGTTACATGTTTCCTTAGCTGGAGCTCCGTCGTGCAATCACTAACAGTGTCCTTGAGCCACAACTTGGAGTCAGACGGGGCAGAGGGGGGCGGGGGAAAGGTGGCCTGCTGTGAGGAGCAGATTCCAGCAGCACACTAGAATTTTTGGAATCCACTCTCCTCTTTCACCTGATTCTGGCATTTACCAGCCTGTCCAGGAGCCAATTTAACAGATCGCTAAGGGGAAGGTTAGTGACTCCTGTATTTTCCACCAAACATGCTAAGACCTACTGTGTGCTTTCTGAGCTGGGATGTCCTGCTCAGAGTCAGCTGTGCACTTGGCTTTCATGACCTGTGAGTCAGCCTGTCCTGAGACTTTTCATGAACACAAGGTGGTAGCCTTGGTTTTTGTTTTTAAAATACATAATCAAACAGGAAATAAAACATGTTTTATCTTTGGATGACTCATTGCCTTGAGGTAAATTTTATTTCTTTATTTGTGACCTGTTCTGGTCATAGTACTCGAGCTTACTCAATCTGGTAATCCTTCCCCCAACCTCCAAAATACTTACAGACAACTGTCAGCGCTATGCCAGATCTTCATATTTAATGGCTATTTCACTTTTTAAAATGCATAAGAATAACGTGGATGACTCTTGAAGAAATGAACTGTTAAAACAGTAAAAACTGTTGACCATACATATTTAAGACAGCCAAAGAGTGAATGGTGGTTATCAAGGGCTAGCAGAAAGGAAGATCTGGAGTTACTACGTCAACAGGCACAAAATCTTTATACATCAAGATTAATAAACTCTAGATATTTGCTAAACCACATAGTGTCTAGAGTAAATGATAATGAAATGAACATCTAACGCTGCCTAAAGAGAAGATCTCATGGTAAATGTCCTTACTACAATAAAGAACACACATGGATATACAATTTTATGCAGCAAAAGGTGTGTGTGTCTGTGTGAGCCCAAGAATGAATTTCTATGTCTTTAAGGAAAAGCCAGGCTTTAATGGAAGACAAGCAGGGAAATGGTCTGTAGGCTGTGAGTAAGCTCTTACTCTTTACAAATGGAAGCTCTACCATCTGTAGGCTGTGAGTAAGCTCTTACTCTTTACAAATGGAAGATCTACCATCTGCATGCTGTGAGTAAGCTCTTACTCTTTACAAGTGAAAGACAGGCAAGGAAATGGTCTGTATGCTGTGAGTACTCTTTGCATATAAATGGTATATTTTGTTTTTGTTTTGATTTGATTTGTCAATCAGGAAACATTTCAAAAATGCAGGAAGTAAAGTTAGAAATGTATTGATTCAGATATTTTAAAAATACTTTTTACAACTTTTATTGTTTTTTCAAGTTTTTTTAAACAATCTTTTTTTTTTTTTACATACCAATCCCAGTTCCATCTCTCTCCTGTCCTCCCACCCCCGACAACTTCTAGGGGTTATCAGTGCATGTGTGAGGGGTGTTCATGTGTCATGACATCTGTGAAGATCAGGGGAAACCATGATGGAGTTAGTTCATTTTTTCCATCTTTGCATGGTCCAGGAATTAAACTGCAGTCATCCGACTTCACAAAAGGCTCCTTTACTAGCTGAGTCAACCCTGACAAACATTATAGAGCAAAAGAAACAAAATGCAATTAAATATATATGTAACACATTGCCTTGCATTCATTTGAAAGGAAATAGAATTTGACCATAGTAGAAGAAAAACATTAAGTTAATAAAGAAAAACATGAAGAATCTTTGACTATTTTGATCACTTCATACTTTATATCCAATCAGAATTACATCACAAACACACACACACACACACACACACACACACACACACACACCCCTCTCTCGAGCACTCTGATCAGAAAATGAATGTCCATCACAGTGTCCTTACTGAATAAATCCCTCTGATCTGAGGACCATGGTAACAATTCTATCTAGAAGGCAACACAACACAAACTCCAGGAACAAACTTAACAATACAGTTAAACTCAAGGTTCACATGGTCATACTTGGCATGGTAGCACAAGCACTCAGGAAACAGAGGCAGGTGATTGTTGTGAGTTCAAGGCCAGTCAAGGATACATAGTGAGACTCTTCCAAAAAATGAAAGTTCATATAAAATTTGCTTCTGCAAATATTCTCCTACATTATACAAAATCAAATATATGGAACTAGCTTTGCAGACCAGGCTGGCCTCAAACTCATTGAGATCCATCTGTCTCTGCATCCCAAGTTCTGGGATTAAAGGAGTGTGCTACCACTGCCTGACACCACCCTTTGTTTCTTAATACATGGACATTTGAAGTTACTCCTCCTGCCTAAAAAACAACGTATATTTCTATCAATAACATTGTAACTGATTTTAATAAATGTTAATGAGCACTAACATCTTTGGGAATAAATTCAGATTTGAAAATTCTGAATCTCATATTTGGTGCTTGCCTTAGCTTACACTATAGACCACATCCTGCCTCCATCTGATGGACAAAAGATGAGCTAATAAAAGAGACCTCAGCATGTACATGTGAGTCATTGGCCCAGGCTTGACACAGGCACATGCATATGAAACTGACCAGGAGATTTCACAAAGAAACAATCAAAAAATATAGCTGCTTGGCCAATGTCTGGTTTCCTGAACCTTATAAAATCAGTCATCCTCCCAGTATTTACCCTGACATCCAAATGAAAAAAAAATGCTATGTAACTTGTTCCTTTGCAATCTGAACACAAGTAGTTTTTTAATCCAAATAATACAACCTAAGACTCAAGTGGATACACTTGTATTTATTCCTGTGTATGTAAATGACTGTATATAGGGTTGGAATCAGAAACAATGTCCACACACTCAAATCTAAATTTCTCCTGATGATACACATTTTCTGTTGTTTATATATCAAACATCCTTCCTGATAATACATTCATCCTGCCCACAGAGTTAAGACTCATCTTTGGACACAATGCTAGAGCTGAGTGTGGTGGCTCACGTTGGTAAGCTCAAAACTCAGGAGGCTAGGATAGAAGGAGTAGCCTGGACCACATAGTGACTCACACTTTATCCTAGTCTACACAGTGAAACCTTGTCTCAAACAATGGTGTAAAGGAAACAGTGTGGAAGTACCCAGGAGCAACTGACACCAAAAGCAATAGTACTCTGTTCTTCACTTTATTCTGGAGTTTATTATGTCAGGAATTATTTGGCAATTTGTGAAGTTCAGTTTAAGAAATCTCATCCTTGTAAACAACAACGTTCAGATAATCTGGAGTAAGTTGTTTGGACTCAGGCCCTTAGAATCCCAGGGTTCTGCAGAAGTTACACAAAAAAGCCAGGAGTTGTGATCTTTTCTGTTTGTGATACAGGCATTGAACCCATGGGCCTAATACACCATGCTAGGTAAGTCTCTACCCATAGGATACATCTCCAGGCTCACTTTCTACCTTTTATTTTTCGAAGGGGTCTCATTAAATTGCTTAGGTTGAGCTGCATCCCAGGAGGGCTTTGAACTTGCAGTTCTCCTGCCTCAGCATTCTGAATAGCCTGTATTGCTAGGACTGGCTGAGAGTTGTAATTTTTTTTACATGAATCTTTAAAGAGGAAGAGCAAGAACAGGTTTAAAATTCCTCTTTTTGTTGTTGTTTCCTCCAGACTATACTAGGTAGGAGGCTTTATTCAGAAACCGTTGACTGCTCAGGCCTGGGAACCACAGTGAGTAGGTAAAATATTCTAAACTCAACCTGCCATTTACAAAACAGATTGGATTCTTCCCTATTGTTATTAAAGATATTCCCCAAATGAACATCACTCAAGTGGGGAACTTTCAAACTGAAAGTTCATTCTGTTAGAAATTATTTGGTCATTTGTATTAAGAACAACTAAAAAAGAAGGAAGCAAACAAGGAAAGAAGGAAGGGAGAGAGAGAGAGAGAGAGAGAGAGAGAGAGAGAGAGAGAGAGAGAGAGAGAGAGAGAGTGTGTAGTTGATCCAGTCATGTATAATGTGTTTGTTTGTTACTGGTCAGTAACCTAACATATGACTAATGAATACAGAAAAACCTTGGCTACGCTCATACAACACATAAAATAGGTCATGGTTTAAATGAAAAAATAATGAGATTATCTTCAAAAAATGAGAAAGTTCCCAAGTAGTGATTTGATATCTGTATTTGTAGCATAACTGGGTTTAGTAACAGAAAATACAAAATGTATTTGCTTTCTCTTTGAACAATCATCTTAAATTAGATCTCAGCTTTTCAAACTATAAAAATATAAATTATTAATGCCGAGTTCAAAGACAGTTTGAAATGTGACAGATTCAAGATAGCACCAATTAGTTTGTGGCATTTTATAGATAACTGATTAAGAAAATATAACGAAAATAATAATAATGAGGTATCTTAACTACTTATCACTGTATATGCCAGGTTTGTTAAGCACCTTACATGCATTATCTCTTAATTGTGTCCCCTAATTCATACCTCAAAAACAGTAAGTGTGTAAGCCCATGTCAAAATAACACTGGGCAAAGAGTGTGGCCCCAGTGAAATGCACACAAGGCTGGGAATTGTACCTAGGTATATTGGGTGTTGCCTTTGTATTCTTACAGCAGGTCTCAATATGAACTCTTCTGAGAAAAATAAGGTTCCTCCCTTGGTAATTGACTGAGACAGTTCCACATGCCTAAGTAGATAAGCTCAAGTGTTGTACTTTGCCTAACGTAGTAAAACTCTTAGAACAAAATGATCATGCACAGCAGGAAAAAGCCTTTCACTTCCAGGATGGTGGAGTAGCTTACTAAGATGACCATAACACAGTGTTCCTCTTGCTTTGGTGACTTTAAAAAACGAATTTCATTTTGTCACTATTCTAAAAGTTAGCATTTAAAGACCAAGATCAAAAGCTTTGGGTTCTTTGGAGGATTTTCTCCCTGGCTTTGGATTACCACTTTCTCACAGTGTCTTGAAATGGTCATCCTTTGGTCTTTGACCAATTTTTTTTCATATGGGGACATGCCAGTTACATTGGATTACCTCTTTCTCATGGTGTCTTGAAATGGTCATCCTTTGGTCTCTGACAAAAATTTCTTCAAATTAGGACACACCAGTTACGTTGGATTGGGTGCCCTTAAAGATCTTATTTTAGTTACATCTTTGACGACCTTGTCTCCAAGTCTGGAGACTGGGGACTAGGGCCTCAACATGAAAATTTCAGGAGAAGAGAACACATTTGAGGCTACAACAGATGGGCTTATAAATGCGGTACTTCTTAAAACACTTGGGGAAAAACTAACATTTATGTACAAAATGCATATAGCACTCTACCCAGTTCTTATATGTAATGGAGAAGTTTTGTTTAAATGTGTTATTTAAATGTCTTCCTATTGCCATTTGACCTCTAGAGAAGTGTTGATGTTAAGTTCTTCAAATTATTTCTGTATGTGACATATGGCTAAATTTGAACTCAACCAGCAGAGTTTAAGTGTGGTTTTAAGATTCCACTGGGGCCTAGGGAATGAAATCAAATAATGAGAGTTATTTTCCAGGGAGATAAGGTCATTTCTACATTGTTTAAAGAGTACCTAGCTAATGAAAGATGGAAACAATAAAACAGCAGTACATGATACAAAAATGAAATCATCGTAGATCAAAGAATAAGGAAGCAGCAATCAGAAACTGAGTGGTCTAGCAATCAGCAAGTCATTCTGTTACTAACTTAATTTGTCCATTTATTTAATTTGATTTGTCCAATTTGCTGAGTAAATTAATAGTTGCTTGGAATCATAGCACCTTTAATTAGTTCAAGGCAGCACTAAATATGTGAAAGCCAGGGGAATATCTAATTTCATTGGAACTGTTCATGAAATCATTTGTTAACATATGTATGCTTGACCATTAAGTCTTTAAATTATCAAGAAACCTGAAGTGCAATAAGTTCAAATTGAGTTTAGGTTTTTGTGCTGTCATCCAGTGTAAAATTCGTAAAATTCTTGTTGGTTGCTACTATTGAGAATATATGTGCAGATTTATATGTGCCAAAGATCAAATAATATCTCTTATGACATAGCAACTATTCATAGTACTGCTAAAATTATGTCTGCCTTATTTTCTAGCAGCACTTTTTATATTTAATTAAGAAGAAAATGAAATTCTTAAATCGTCAATTAATGTCTTTATTTTTCAATACACACACACACACACACACACACACACATATATATATATGCATATATATATATAATCATAGAACATAATAGAATTAGTAAACTTTTTTTGTTTTGGTGCTTAAAAACAGGATTTCACTGTGTTGCCTCTTGTAATCTGGAACTCACTCTATTCACCATATTGACCTCAGACTCAAAGTGATCTTCCTGCCTTTGACTCCCATGTGCTGAGATTATAGGTGTTAGCTGTCTTGCTCTGTTTGACAACTCCGTTTTTGAGTTATAACCTTTAAAATAATTTTTCTCCTCCATTTAATACTGAAGCTAGCCAGTACTGGGGTCAGACATGTGCACATTAGAATAAATTTTAACATTTTCTATGTGCTACTTTTAAATTCATGGAATTACATGAATCTCTCTGCCTATATATTGGTAATACTTCATGGGTTAATTTATTTAACATCCCCATAGCAGTTAAGGTCCAACCAAAAGTTACATAACAGCTTAAGCTCTTTCATTTCCTTTATCCAAATGTAGACACATTCTGATACTCATAAACATGTTAATACACAAGACATTTACTAGGAAATCTCTTCCTGAATATAGTATGATCTCATGTTTTTATGTTAGTAGACATTTAATGTTAAAATGTGTGAAACAAGATCATTCTATGTCATGCCCCTAAGTAAGTCTATGTAAGTTGAGGATGGAAATTACAACACATTATGATATTATTCCATGGCAACTGTAATTATGAGGTTTAAAGAATTGTCATGTCTTTAAACCAGCGTGAAATGCTATGAGAACCCAGCTCCGTACACCAATGCTCTCCTATGAAGATATGGAAGATGAGCAATAAAGTACTTATGACCAAGTCATTTTTCTGTAGAAAAGTATTTAAAAGGTCATTCCTATATCGAAGCTATCAAAGAGTAAATGAATAAATCCAGTTATTCCTCCCATATAGAAGGGTAAAATGTCTCTCAAATGATTGATTGGCAATCTTAAACTCAGGAAGCTTTACATATCGGGAACTGCCTGTGATCACTAGATCAACGGAGCACCTTCGGGAGGAGAAACTCCAGGGACCCGCCTGCAAAGGGGCCAAAGACAACACAGACAGAGAAGGAAAAAACAAAGTGAAAGGGAGATAATGAAAGCACAAGACCTTTTAAAATCCCTTCAAAAAAAACTATGGAATGTTAATCCCAAGAGCAATAACACCGGAAATGTACTTCTGGTAAACCTTCTTTTAATTAGTTAAGAAAATGTGTTTTAAAAATGGGCAACAAAAAGGACTGTGGCCCAATCTGTACAAATTTGATTTAAAGAACACCAGGATAAAGACTAAAAAAAGTCACCATAGGTCTGACTAAGTACAATGCTTGAGAAGCACATAAAACAATAACCTCATAATTTCAAAATACTCCAAAAGAAATGAAGAAAAATATTAAAACCATGAGCAAGCATCATAGAACAATTAGCAGAAGACTTTTGCTGGTATGCTTAAGAAAAACTGAAATTGAAAAATAGCAGAATGAAGGAATTATCACAGAATAAACATTCAACTTGAAAAAAATGCGTCACGTAAAGCTCTAAAAGAAATAAGGAATGGAAAGCAGGACAGGAAAAATGCAAAACAGGGTTGAGAGAAGGAGATAGAGTTTATGTAAAATAATAAATGCAGAAGATAGAAAGAGAAGATACAATGTGTTGGCCCATTAAAAGCCTAAGCAATGCAGCAAATGAAATACTAAAAGCAATAATTTATGAGATTTTTCTAGAACAACAGAAACATAATGAGTTGAAACTACAGACCATAAAATGTTCACAAGAACAAATCTTCCAAGATGAATATCATAGTGTTTTCCCGTTAGACCATTGAACTTGAGAAAGAAAATCCCTTGGCTAAGAAAATCCCACTTCCCTGAGCCCTCCTTTGTTCTTGTTACTGAGAGTCAAGATTCCTGGTTGTCACGTGATGAGAATACCATCTCCTCCTCGAGCACAGAAGATGGGTTTGGTGTCACATGTGAGCAAATCCTGTGCAGCCAGTGCAGCCATGTATTTGTTGTGGTGTGACTTGCTAGGGCCCTGAGAGAAAAAAAAAACAGATGGGAACTCACTGAGTTGGGAGGACTTTCAACCTACTAAACAGGGAAAGAAGCCACGGGGTGATGCAATAGGCGCAAAGACATGTGAAGACGTTATAAAATGCATAGTGTGAAACCCATGAGAGATATGTGCACAAATGGGTAAGCAGGGAAATAAATATGGATGGAGATGGTGACGGAGTATGCAATAAGTAGTTGTCACATACAGCTAGATGCAAGTTACATGGTTCAGAAAAGTCCAATGCCTAAAAACACAGCCCAACTGTGTTGTGTTTATATATGTGTGCCCAGTGTGGACATTAGAACGAAAGTCAAACCTTTGGACGGAGGAGATGGCCCAGTCAGAAGGCAAAGTGCTTGCAGCTGAAGTATAAGGACCTGAAAATCACATCCCTCACACACAGCTGAAAAGCTGGGTGTGGTAGGTAGTAGCTGTCTGCATAGGCAGGAAGGCAGGAGTGAGAGAACTTAGGTTGGCAAAGCATACATTTAAACCTTTTATTATACACATTTCAATATTATTTAATTTTGCAGCTTGTTTCTACTTCTTTTTCTGTTTTTTGATGTTAGGATACTCAACTATTACTTGAGCACTGAAATATTTTTAATTACTAATATCTAGAAAATGCTGACTAATAACTTAATGCCTGGGGGTGCAAAAGATTGGCTTTTTAACAATTAAGCAAAAGACCCTAAATATCTATCAATTAAAAGTTCTTTTCCATTTTCAATTGACAACTCAAATAAGAAATGTGTATGACCTACTTTGGAGCATAACATTTTATTTCCCATTGTGGTTTTGCTTTCTCATCCTGCACCTAGGCTAACGGGACATTGATTCCATTCCCTTGGCTCTCACATGTGTCTCTGGGAACAGAAGCTATACATTGTGCCACTTAGGTGTAGAGATGGGACTGTGAATAAAATTTTACAACAGAAAATACAAAATACATTATGAGGGACAAGAAACGGAACTCTGGTTTTCTGCTCTTAAAACAGTGTTTCCAGAATACCTTAGCTCCATGCATAGAATTTGGCATTGATAAATGTTTACATGGCAAGTGATCAGACACATCCTTTTCATTACAGAGACAATCAGATGCACAAGCAGTCCAAGCTGATTTCAGATAACTTTTAGTATCTAGTATGGTAAGTCATAAAGAACAAATCACCCCCTGAGCTTACTGGAGGTTCAGATGAATAACGATCCACCTCGCTCCCAATATTAATAGTAAGGTTCAACCTGCCCTGTGAGCACCATTTCCAGCAAGCTCCAGTGTTCTTTGCACATTTCCTTCTTGGACACTAGAGGGAGGTTGTTTGCACTGACTCACTTGCTTCAAGGCATATTTGCAGCAAGGTGATGGATTGTCTGTCTTCCCATCCTCGTCTGGTCTTATAAGCCACGAAAGGTAGCTCTGTCAACATGGAACGCATCACAAAATATTTTTATGGCTATTCCTCTACCATGCATGGGAAAAATACCATTCTAGGAAATAGTGCACATCTGCTTATAAAAAGAGAATCTAAATGGAGGAATTTAACATAGGGATATCTAACAGAGGTAAACCATAGCACAGACTTTGTTAACCTAATTGTATTTGCAAAAAGAATCTCATTCATTCATTCATTCATTCATTCATTCATTCATTCATTCATTTGGACAAGGTCTCATATGGCCCAGACTGGCGTCATATTTCCTATGTAGTTGAAAATGACTTCTGATACTCCTGCCTCCACCTCCAGAGTGTTACAATGGCAGGTGTGTACCACCATATCCTGTTTGTATCGTGCTGAGGATCAAACCCAGGGATTTTGAAAGCTGGGAAAGCATTCTACCAACTGAGTTACAGACCCAGCCCCCCAAACTATATTTTTTATAAACATGATAGATAAACTTTTAGAAGCTCAGAAAATGATATCACTAGATACAAAGCATTTTGATTTAAAATATGCAATGATGTACTGTCTGTGTTTATGCTCATGACTGTCCTTCTGGCTCCTTCTATCCCTATGAACCCTTTCTATTTATCTTCATTTGTCACCTTTGCATGGGCTCATTCCTCTGCCATCTATGCCATCACTGTCTAGACAGATTTAATTTTTTTTCTAGCTAGATGAGCATCTGGAATGTAGAAGATCTATTTCAACTTATTCAAATATACTCTGTATATTTGTACTTTTTTATTAATGATTCTATGATCTCAACATCTGTTATTTTGAAATTGCATTGTTGTGAAGAGAATAGCATTATCTTTCTCTGACAGAGTTTTCACACTTTCCAACACTGATGGATAGCCACTTTCTCTTGTCTTGCTTGAGGTTTGGCATTGAAATCCCTCATTTTTCTCAATTCCTGTGAATAAGAAATCTTTTCTTGTCATTTTATTCATTGAAAATTCACCTATTCTTGTTGTGAGAGCTAAAGCATTGTGAAAAAGTCTTGAGGCATGAAAATTATGAGTCAAACCATGCTATTAGATCAAGTAAATCTTTGGTGTATACCAATCAAGAGTATTTAGTAATCTGTCTCCTTTAGACTCTATCCCTCAGAGAATTGTGTTATCACTAGCCATCAGCTAATTCCTGGTAGAACATCACCTCTCCATGGCTTAAGTTATGACTCTAGGGAGCATTGTGTTAAAACAACAACAACAAAAATCTTCAAGGACTGGAGAGAATGCTCAGTGGTTAAAAGCAGTGGTTGCCTCCACAGGGGATCTGTGTTTGGTCCCCAGTTTCCATATGGTGGCTCAAAGTAGACTATAACTACAATTTCAGAGGATCTGGTGCCCTCTTTAGCCTCACAGGCAAATAGGCACACACACAGTTGGCATATCTGCATGCAGACAAACACCCATGCACATTAAAAAAAGAAAACTCTTTAAAAATGAAATAAGAAATAAGCTTGAAATCTGTAAGATTGAAGGTCTATACAAGTTGGGGGAATCTCTAAGCACTCTTTGAATCATGTAGCACAAGAAGTTTCAGCTCCTGAGGCTATTATAGGATAAAACGTCTTTGTGTTGATAAATCCTATTTGGAAAATAACATTCTGGTCAACAACTAATGACTGACAACAACCAAACTGTTAGAGTTGAGGCAGGCACTAGAATTCAAGTAATATATAAATGGGTGAATGTCTGGAAGATGTAGGGATATCTTTACTTGGGGTTCCCTAGAAATGGGGGAAGGTCTGGAAGATATAGGGATATTTTTACTTGGGATTCCTGGTAGTGCATACTCTTGTGATAGCAAAAGCATTCTGGAATTTCAATGCAGAATTATCCTCTACCTCCTGCCCGCCTTACCTCCTATTCTCATTTCATGTCTTTATCAATGGACAGGGGATCAAGAACCAGCAATGTGTTTTCTTCTATTCTGGGCCACAGAAGTTGAGTTTTGGCATTGAGGAAGGACATTGTTGGAAACATTGGGAAGAAATAGCTCTTGGTAGGACCGTAGGACGTGATTCATTGGTAGAGTGTTTGCCTATCATATATACCGTCCTGGGCTCAATGCCCAAAACTGCCAAGCTATCAAAGCTGGGAGGCTGTGAGGTTAAAAAATAATGGCAGCCTCTCAGTGAAGGTTCTATCAGGAGAGAATCCAGGTTTGATTGGGAGAAGATCTTTGATAATCTATTATAATATCTGATATGACTTATTGTGTGATAGATATCATATGGAAACCAACGTTTATCATTATCATTCCCTGGCAAGGATCTATATGTTAACACTAAAAAGTTTCCTTTCAGATTTATGTTTCATTATTCACATACTTTGAGTGAGGTAATTTTAGTATCTAGTATAGGGTCATGTTTTAAGTCTCTCTTACTCTTTGCTTATGGATCTCTCTGTGTGGCTTAAAAAGTTACATGGTAAAACTATTTTGAATTTTGTATAATGAATTTGAAGTGAGTGATGGACGAAATCCAGTGGGAAGCGCATGACTGCCTGGCTCCCCAGCATTGAAGGATGAATGCATCTCAGCTGAGCACCTCAGCTGAGCATCTCAGCTGAGCACTGCCTTTGTTGCTCATCGTTTGCTAGTCTGTTCTCTGCACTTCTGCTTCACCCTGCCACTTTTTTCCTGAAACACCATCTCTTCTTGGTGATGCATGGCTTCCTCCCTCTGTAATTTTAACTCCA
Source organism: Cricetulus griseus (assembly GCF_003668045.3). Lineage (NCBI taxonomy): Eukaryota > Metazoa > Chordata > Mammalia > Rodentia > Cricetidae > Cricetulus > Cricetulus griseus. Next base: position 26,943,669 of record NW_023276806.1, read on the forward strand.
GCTAAATTTGTTTCCCAATCATAGCTTTTTGTGATCTTAGGACTCAGGTTTCAACAAGTTTTCTCACTCAACCATTCCAAATTCCAAGTTCCTTTCTAAGAGCTTCTGACCTCTTCTCCTTTGAGGCAAATGTGTCTGGTACAAATAGATGCTAAGAATCATCACCACCACTATAGCTTCCCCAAAAGAAAGGTGCTTTTCAAAAGAGATGGAAGCAGGAAGGCAATGACTAATGGTTATCAAACTGTCCAAAGTAATGATAAGACTTCTGATTATGACAGGAATACTGAGACATTCTACGGAGACAGAATAAAACATGAGGTAATATTAAGAAAAATTCAAAATAGAATCATTAATTCATCTTTTAGGGGTTCTGTTGAGGACCAGAAAGATGACTCACCTGGTAAAGACACTTACCCCCCCAACCTAACCACCTAAGATACACTTAGCAAATAAAGGAATGAATGAATAAATACGTAGATATGAAAGTAACAATACCTTTTAAAAACAGTTCTGTGATAAATGTTCTACAATGACCACTTCAGTTTACATTATAGGATAAAATAAAATGCAAGTATCTCAAAGGATTCATGAGTCATATTTGAAGTTATTGTATGCTTTATGTCATAAATTTAAAAATCAACAGCATTAACGCTATTGTATCCAGAAATACAAAGTGTATGTATATATGTTAGGATTAAATCAAGCCTTTAGAAACAAACCAGACATTACATTTGCTCTGATAATTGTTTAGCGATGTTGGTTTTACCAGAAAGTTCAGGGGAGGGGAAATGGGAAATGAAGAAACATCAATGACTAATCCACAGATCAATCGAAAACACTCAGAATTGTTTCTGATGTTACAATGGATATAATTTTTCAAGGCATCATGAATAATTTAAAACATATTTCTATTGCTACAGATAATTTTATCTAAAACATAGAAATGATAACCATACACAACAGAATGTGGCTGGCTCAGCTTAGGAAAACTTTATGACCTAATGTACAAAGCAATTTTGGAGGAAACGAATGGAAAAAAAAAAAAAGTCAAGCTCTCCAAGATTTGAATTCTTTTTTTTTTCCTGAAGGGTGACATATTGAAATAATCTCTATTAAGAGGAGAACTGATGAAGCCACGGAATCAAAGATGCCATTTCAGAAGATGAAAGAGGAAAGTGATGTATCCGAGTCAATGAAAGGGACAAATGTTACATACCACACATGTTATAATTCTTTAGGGTTCTTAATCTGTCTGGAATTTCCAATTTATTAAGGTGATTATGACAATATTATAATTCATAAACCAATTTGAAAATTCAACTTGAAAATAATTTCTCATGTCTAAAGACTTTTTAAAGGCTCAGAAATAGACTGAGCTTCAACGATTTTGCTCCTTGAGGCAGGTGGTATTTACCTGAGGTCCCTGGTTTGTTTAAAATCCTGAGTAAGGCAAAGGTTAAAGTTTCATACCCTAATCGAGAGACTGGAATTTCCTCATCCACACAGCAATAAGTCAGAAAACTAACAAACCTCAAAAGGAAATTAGTGTCAACTTGTCCCTGTGTTTTATAGGATGGATATTAAAATAATCACTGCAGAAAACAATCATGGATGAATTGTTTCTGAGGAAGGGGATAATTCTTCTAAATGCAAGCCATGTGACAATTACAGGGTGGGAAAAACTACAACGACTAATCCACAGATCAATTGCAAAGACTCAAGCATACAATTCTGGTATAGGCAATTTGCTTTATTGAGATTTCACACTGTTATGATGGTAGTTCATTTGAACATAGTATTTGATGATAATATATCATGATAGAGACATTTTATATTCTTGAACTTTTGCAGGGCTAAAAAGAATACTTCCGAGAGCTATAGTATTTAAGCAATGTTTTAAGAACGATGTGGAAGAAAGACACTGAGGACAAGGGAATGGAACACTGCGGGAGCTGATGCACTAAACAGTCTGAGTGAGTAGGCACAGCACGTGGAGACTCTGAAAGCAGCGATTCCAAGGAAGGCTTAGGTTAGATGTGGTACAATCTTCTAAAATTGTTACCTTCTAAACTTGGGCAAATCTAAGAGTGTGTGACTAGCTGAGTGCCTCTCTAGGACAGTGAGTATGTCATCCATATGGCTGTGTTCAATGGGTAGCCATGATGCACGTAGTGCTAAAGATGTTTACTGGATAAAGGGATGGGAAAGAGTGACATTCTGCATATAGACAGAAGGACCATTGTTGACAATAATCTTGACAGCCAAATGTATAGCTTGTTATGTAAAACTTCCATGGTTAGTAAGTAAAACAACAAAATTAATTATAATGCAAGGTTTAATCTGTCTTCCTGATTTATCCACTTAAAAACAACAAACTTTGACCTCTGAGCCAAGACAACTGATACTAGCCTCGCATGAGAGGCTAGTGCCATTAACAATATCTCGTCTGTAAAATAACAACTGAAATTGGGGTTTCTTTAAACTCTTTAACCTTTGACTTCACAAAATGACATAAAAGGTCACACCATTGAAGAAGTAATGTGTTAATGGGAGATCATTTTTACTTTAAAAATAACTTTTAATATTTTCAAATATTTATTTTTCTTTACAAAAACATTTAACTCTATACAATGAAAGTTATTTTTACCCTTTTGTCCAAATCAAATGTAAAAAGTCATTTTAGTGATGTTATTAATATGTGGGTATATCATTGATCATTTTGATGAGAAATGAATGTCTCTATTTATTTACCTACCTACATATCCATCTAGACTCCCCTGTCTTATGGTTATCAGAAAAAAAAAACTTAGTGTTTATATAATAGGAATGTATACCTGGAAAATTTTTAACATACACATTGAAAACAAGAGAGATAAATAGCACTTACATATCAATTTAGTATTCTACATCCCTACTTCACAAATTAAGAAAAATAAACAAAACCTATTATTAATTCAGTGAATTCTGTAGAACCTGTCTATGTATTCTTATCTTATTTATCCTATATATCACAGGGAAAATACAAATCTTGTGAATATCAGACTGGTTCCTTCAGGGCAATTAATAATTTATTTAATAATTTATTTAACCTTTATTTTATGTGCATTGGGGTGAAGATATCAGATCCTCTGGAACTAGAGTAACAGACAGTTGTAAGCTGCCATGTGGGTGCTGGGAATTGAACCTGGGTCCTCTGGAAGAACAGTCAGTGTTCTTAACCGCTGAGCCATCTCTCCTTCAGGGCAATTAAATCTGAAATATTTATATAGCAACAGGTAGAAGTCACTACTTGAATAGACAGAATGTGAACCATAAGCAAAGTATATAACTTACACATACCCAACAGGAAAACATTCATCAAACCTAATGGAACATAGATGAAACTTTTGACCAACCACATACAAAGTAGAAGTAATTTATTGCCAAAGATCCTGAGATTGTATGACATCAGAACGAGGCACAAAAGTAGGACATTTAGACTGAATATAAAGATAATTTTTAGTTGAAGTTGGAAATGTATTAATTAAAAAATAGAGTAATGACTGAAAAACTTAACAGTTCAATTCAATAGATGGTTATGACAAGTAGATTCAAACGGATTTTCAGGAGAGAGAGATGCTTCCAGCCCACGCACCCTCAAGCAACTACTGTCTCAGGAGAGCAACAGGCATACATGGAAGTGTTATATCTCCACGTAGCAAAGAGAAGGACTAACCGTGGATGTAGGGTGCTCACCCAGCTTGGGGGATGAACAGTGAGAGCAAGTGAGTCTGTAGAGATTTGGAGGAAAGTGTAAGAGAAAGCTCCGGAGAGTAGAGATATTCTGAGATGAAAACATCAGCCCGCTGTTTACCTTCCTCCCCTCCCCTCTCTCGACACTCCTGAAAAGACAGTGAATGCCTGCTTGGAAAAAAATGCAAGAGGTTCATCACATCAGGGTTTGATTTTAGTCCTTGGCAAGAAATGAAGGAAGAGTACAAGAGGCAAGAAACTACGGTAATTAGAGGAGGAGGTTCAAAACCTAAACAATTGTAACAACCAAAGAGAAAAGCTTTTAAATCAATTGTAAATTGAATTTAGAATAATCATGCAGCATTATTTTCCTCTCTATCTTCCAAAATGATCCAAATCTGCCAAACGCCATCCGCAAACTTATCCTGAACATTTGTTTCCACTAGAGAGTGAAAATTGTTTATCTAATCCATCCCATTTTTGATGCATGGTCAGGAGCATGGCCTATAGGCCTTGAAATATTCAAAATTCATTTTCAAAGACCTTCCACAGGCACTCCAACTTTGTGCCTAAAATAGCCTCTGGGGATAAAGCTTAAGGAAGTTGGTTAATTATGTCTTAACCAGAGTAAGCTTGTAACCACATTGAAAGAAAAAAAATAAACATACCACGTGACTGGAGAGCATATTCAAGGTAAAGCCCTTTTGCTTGTACTCTGTGCTTGGGATGGAAACAAATATAAAGACAAGATCATTTGGGAGCAGTCTTGTCAGTTAAGAGTTTACAGGCTCAGCAATTCAGATCTGAGTACTTTGACTCTGCTATCATTTACAGAGTGTCAATCACATCTCCAGGACTACAGGTACTCATTTCCTCAGCCTACCTTTATCACAACTCACAACTCCAAAATTTACAAATGAGATACATATGTCTTCTAAAGTCCTCTAAATCTGCAGTGTTGAGAGATGCTGGAGAAAGAAGACATGGAGGGACTTTCTGGAAGAATACACTGACCACACAATATATCTTTTAACTGTAAATTCTGTTTCTTTTAATTGAGAAGAAAGTGAATGTCCCTGCAACAACAATGGAGCCACTCTGGGCCCTGCTCTGCCCATCATGCTTGACCTTGCTAACCTTGAGAATCTGTGGGTCCCGGAAGGCTAAGCACTAATCTGAGGGGACCTGACAGGGTGGGTATGCATAGCATAAGCTGTGCGTGTAGACCTCAGTGTTCAATATCCAAAATTCAGTGTAATTCCCGTGCTTCATCCATGAAAGGACAATCATGGGCCTAGTTAGCCTGCAGCCATAAAGTGTATCATTAATAATGCAAACATTGCTCTATATTTTTAAGGATTCCAATGAACACCATAAAACAGCTTGCTTCCTCTCAAGAAGAGAGTAAAGATACATTTACTTTGACAGATGATCTCTTTCCAAACACTAGTTATAAATTAGTCACTGTTTCCCTAAGGCAAGTTCCAAATTCCCCAAACTCGAGAAGACAGTTTTATTTGCTATCCCCCATGTGTTTTCATTGTCAGCATCATGTTCCCAAAGTGGTGGTGTTAATGTGAGTCACCCATGACCACAGTGGGTTAGAATGAACCTGTTTAAATGACTGTTGAAGCTCCAGGAGTCATGGAACAAAATTTACTCTGAATTACCCCATTTTAATTTCACGGGGAGATGGATATTTATCCATAGAAGAAAACTGCTTCATGGGTAACATAGTTAATACTGAGATATTCAGTGTTGATAATTTCATAGTTTTGTATTCCCTTTTAATAAGTATTCTTTAGTTCAGGATTTTATGAAGCTCCATTTTATAGAGCATGCCTCTCCTTTCTTCCCATGAATCTTCATGTTTTGCTCTTCAAGTTTCACTTAGATTGTCTAAAGTCAACATAAAATTCCCAGAGGTAGAACCAAGACAGGCATGATGGGTTCCAAATCCAGTGCTTTTCATAGGAATCACATCCTTGGTCTTGCAAGTTCTTGCAGATATATGAGATGCACGGGGAAGACATTTGGAGTCTGACCAAGTTCATCCAGGAGTAACAAATCTGACAGTATCATTTGTATTGCTGCCAATTCTCCATGTGACTGAACTCTTGGACTTCTGCAATGTCCTTCAGGCTCATATGTTTCCAGTATAGCATTCTCATTTACTCAGCTAGGTATTTTCAGAATGGCTCCTAAGAATGAAGGAATTTAAAAAAAAAAAACTAATGTAATGATCTTGGTAGTTGGAATGAATTTAAATTTCAATCCTAGAAATGTAAAAAAAAAAAAAAGGACTTCTCCATTTCATTCTCTGAGGGAAGGGCGTGCAGGTGATAAAGACCTTCAATTTTCCCTTCCTGCATAAAGGCTTCATCCTAGAGACAACTCTGTATACTCATAAGAATGTGACTTTTGATGTAGATTTCAATGTCTCTTCTACCTTTGAGTGTCTGAGTCCTCTTGGTCTTTTTGTCCCATGGTGGGAAGGGTAGGTATGCCTCTTTGGTCACCACTTCCTTGAAAAGAGCTAGAATGCCATTTGTCTGATCAGGACTCATATTCCATGCAGCCTTCTCCTATTGTCAGTGTAGTTACTGCTTCCTGGCAGGGATTGAATTGTCTGTGACTCCACCCTCTGACATGGCTGCATCAGAAGCCAGGGCCTGCCCTACCGTTTGCTGTTGCTTCTGGAACAATCCAGAGAAAACAGCATTTATTGTGATGGGTTTGGCGAGCTCAATGATGAAGGCAGTACTTACAAGAGCGCTTCTAACAGTACAGCCATGAGCATCATAGAGACCTGGGAAGGGGGTGAGGATAGACAGAGACACAGGACTCTGGGCTCACTTCAGGAATGAACAAATTTTATTTTACCCACTGACACTCATATATTGTTCAGCTAGCTACTGGCGGTTGAACTGCAAGCAGAGCCTGATCAAACAGTATCTCTGACCCTTAATGTTTCCTTATGTATTTCCCTGCTTTGTGGCCTTGGTTTGTCCCGAGGACAATCTTACTAGCCTTTTTCTCCTGCTTGAAGCTTTCCACAGTCATGGGGCCATATCTGGGTCAGGGTTTGTACTCACAAAAGGAACTGCAGACCATCTGGAACTCAGCAGCCAGCAGTGCTTAGCAGAGTCTTCCCTGAAAGAAGTGCGAGCAAGGCTGACCCTTCACCTACTGCAATATAGACCCAGAATTCTACATACTACATGCAAACCCATCATACTCACATTTGTGCTTAACATTATCCTGTGGCGTCTTCCACAGACAGGATGATGTTCTTCTCAGCTCTTAAGGAAAAAAATCATAAACACTTTTGAGATATTCTAATAGATAACTATGCCAGAAATGTTAATATAAAGAGACTCAAAACTTTGAGATGAATTCTGCCACATCTAGAAAGTATGAGAAAGTTTTACTTTAATAAAAGTTTGTGCTACTTAAAAATGTCAACTCCTACAAGATCTCCTGAGCAAATTGGGAGCATGGGAGGAGGGGGGAGGGAGGTAGGAGAATGAGTAGGGGAGGAGAGGAGGAGTGAGGGGGACATGAGGGAGCAGAAAGGTTGAGTCGGGAAGAACAGAAGAAAACAAGAAAGGAGATACAATAATAGAGGGAGATATTTTAGGTTTAAAGAGAAATCAGGCACTAGGGAAATGGTCTGGAGATCTACAAAGATGACACCAACTAACTAAGCAACAGAGGAGAGGCTACCTTAAATGCCCTCCCCTGATAATAAGATTGATGACTGACTTATATGCCACCCTATAGCCCTCATCCAGCAGCTGGTGGAAGTAGAAGCAGACACCCACAACTAATCACTGAGCTGTACTGGAATCCAGTTGCAGAGAAGGATGACTGATGAGCAAAGGGGTCCAGACCCGGCTGGTGAACCCACAGAAACAGCTGACCTGAACAACCAGGAGCTCTTGGTCCCCACACTGATAGCTGGGAAACCAGCATAGGACTGATCCAGACCCCAGGAACGTGGGTTTCAGTGAGGAGACCTTGGAAATCTACGGGACTTCCTGTAGTAGATCAGTACTTATGCCTAGCATAGGTGTGGACTTTGGGAGCCCATTTCACATAGAGGAATACTCCCTGAGCCAAGACACACTGGGTGTGGGCCTAGGCCCTATCCCAAAGGATATGATAGACTCTAATGACCCCCTATGGAAGGCCTCACCCTCCCTGGGAGCAGAAAGGATATGTGATAGGTAGGGTTTTAGTTGGGAGGGGATGGTAGAGGAGGATGGGAGGCAGAGGAAACTGGGATTGATATGTAAAACAATCTTCTTTCTAATTCAAATAAAAAAAATCTGCAAAAAAAGGTCAACTCCTTTATCACTTAAAATATTTAATGTAACTAAAGCTAAGGCAGGAGGATTGTCAGGAATTCAAGGCCAATCTAAACTACATAGTGAGTTCCAGACTGGTCTGGGCTAGAGTGAGAGACACTGTCTCAAAATTTAAATTAATTAGAATTTTTAATTACACTATTAAATAAAAAACAATAAAACAAAATCAAAATCAAAATTATCAGTGCATATATGAGTGGCTTTAAACATTCTAATTTTTCTAAGGAAATCCTTTCATTTTAAAGCTTATTTAATTTATCCTGTATTTTAAGAAACAATAGTCTACTGTAGTATTACAATTATTTTCTTACTAACTCATTCTGTCAACAACACATAATTCTTATTTACTCTGTATACCAAATTCTATCCTCAGTCTTTTTCCAGTACAGTAGTTTTCTCTTTGCTGTTGGTGGGTGGTATTACAGGAAGTAATACTACTGTATTTTACAGGATGTATTTGTGCATGTGTGTGCATGTATGTGAGTGCATATGTGTGTGTGTGTGCAGTGTGCATGTGCTTGCACAGGCATGTTCATGTTTGTGTGTGCAGGCCTTAGTTATATATTTTTCAACTGTGTTAAAATTAATAAGGAGCATGAGAATAAGAAACCTTCCTGGGTCTTTACTATATTCTAAGAATAATGCCCTTAAAGACTCTGGGTCAATAATCAGATATATCCTTACATTTAAAGTAAAAAAGTCAGGTCAAAGGAAAGATTAACCTGTCAAACTTTACCTCCCAAGACCCAGATTATTAGATGACTACCAATAGGGCACAGCACGAAGCGCATTTCATACTTGACTTTTGGGAGACTGAAGAGATGAATCAACAGCTAAGAGTGCTCACTTGTCTTCTAGAAGACCCGAGTTCCTTTCCCAGAACACCCACGTCAGGCAGCTCACAACTTCCTGTAACCAAGGGATCTCTCACCCTCTGGATTCCACAGGAACCCACAGAAACATAGATGAAAGTAAAATTAAGTTTTAAAAGTAAAATACAACACTTTGGGAAAGGGACAGGAAGACCAAGTCGTCTTGCTTTGATTTGGGAAACTGAAATTCCCAGTCAGTTTCTCTGTGGATTCCATGGAATTTGAAGTTTTGCTAAATCTCATAAAACACACAGTCAATTGTGAAATTCAACAGCCTGAAGGAAAAGGTTGGTGAACTTCACAGTCTCCAAATTTCTCACACCGTCAGCTGCATTTGTCCATTTAGTTACTAAAAAGGATTGTTCACGGCATCCAGCATGAGTATGGAGTACACTGTTAGACTTTATTGGAGGCTTTAGATGAGATATTAAGGAGCTGAACCAGTAAACATTAAATATGAAATTTAGGCAAGCATCCTGAGAAACCACAGAGCACTTCACAAGGAAGCAATGATCGATAAATTCGGAAGGTCACTGAAGGCCTCCACAACCAAGTAGACTGGAATTGCGATAGAATGAGTGATATCAAGTGAGCAGTCATGTGCTGTCATGGTGGAGAGACACCACCAGCGGCACAGAGCCATGGGACAAAAAGAAGCTTGCTCTGCCCCCGTGCCTAGGACAGAACATTTCCCTGGAGGCTCAGACTGATAGAGGTTAGGTGGTGAGGGAGCCAGTGGAGGCACAGACAGAAGGCAGACCGTGCCAGCCTTGTTTCTGTATTAGCACTGCTCTGTCAGCAAAGGAATTTCTCCAGGATTCACACATGGAAGTAATTTAACTGAAAACAACTTGAGTGTCCGACAGAAGTGAAACAGACCCAAGGACTTTAAGGATAAAGAAGCTCATCGTGAGAGAGTTACCATGTCCCTATTCCTAGGACACTATAAGTAAATTCTTGTTTGTAGTTATGTGCTAATTAATAAGTGGGAAGTGAACTAAGACGGTACTCAAGGAATTCAATAATTTTGATAAATTGATGGAAATATTGCAGGTTGAGGATAAAGCAAAGGTAATGGACCTCAAGAGAATGGAAATTCATGAGAAATACATTAGCAGACATAAAAATGATTAAAAAAAAAAAAAAAAAAAAAAAAAAAACGCACGCGACTGAGAACCAGACATTGGAGTTCAAGGTATAATGTCAGTAGCTCGGGGCACATCTCCTTTAGCGAAGTTAGATGGTGTGAAGTTCATTAACTTTTCTGAAGATCTGCTCCTTGAGAGAACCAACCATGCAGGCAGCCCTGGGGGCCTAGTCCTTGTGCTGTGGACATCGTGCACCAAGAGGGAAACAGCAGTATGGCAGCAGGGTAGCCACAGGTGGAGAGCAAAGAGGTGTGGCGACGCTGTGTGCCCGGGCATGACCAACACACACTGTCCCCTCACTGCTTTCTCAAAGCTCTTTCCATGCTTAACTTTGAGTATTGCCACTGGGCACTATTCCCGAAGCCGTGAAGAATTCACACTCCATCCCAGGTATGTTTGTCGCCCGAATTTCTCTCATATTTTTGATATACAAAATTCTCGAAGTTGGCATTTTCTTTACCATAGTGCTAAATTTGTAATTTAACACCACCCCCATTCCAGGAACTAGAAGAGTTCATAAGTAAACTACACCTGTAATACATTTTTTCCTGGATTCAATTAGATATTTTAAATTTCTGTTTAATTCGTATCTGATTATCATCACCAATGAAATGGATATTTTATTATAATTTAAGTAATAAACTGAACCACTCCACAAAGAGTAGTTCACTCAAATGTATTCTTAATAACTTTTTTAAATGGGCTCATATTTTATCGAAAAGAAAAATGCTCCTTTTCTTTTCTTTTCTAGAGGAAGCAAAAAGCACACATCCAATGATTTTATATATCATTTGTATTTTAAACAGCCTCCTTTGCAGTGTATCCATAGATAATTGTCTGTTTCTAGTGTCACTCTAGAAAACTGAAGGACTCGACAAGTAAAGCCCTCACCACCACACCTGACAACCTCAGTTTGACCTCTGAAAACCCCAGAGTAGAAGGAGAGCCCCAGTTCCTACAAATTTGACTCTGCCTGCCACACCCGCACTCTCCTACACACACACACACACACACACCAATAAGTCAATAAATAGAAAACCTAGTCCTCTAAAAATCAATGTGACTTCAGTAGCTGACAGATATTTTTACACAAAGAACAGAAGAGGGTGATTCGTAGTGGATAACTTATGGGCACAACATCACCAACTATTATTTGAAAAGCAGGAGCTTGTGGCTTTTCCCCGTTTCTGTCACACATCCTCTGATTTGAAGCACCTTCTAAACACCCATAAGTTTTACCAACCAGACAAGAATCTTAGGAAATACGCTGACCTCAAGTTGACCCCCAAAGCATTAATAATTGAATTAATTCTTTGTATGAAGTGTCTATGCAGTGCCTGATCAAAAAGCTAAAAGGCTGTTCAACATTCATGTGGTGAAGGAGTAAACAAATAACTTAAATGAAAACTATTGCTGAGTCTTGGATAAAATATGAGCCCATTTTAAAAAGTTATTAAGAATACGTTGTGTGAACGACTCTTTGTGGAGTGGTTCAGCTTATTACTTAAATTATAATAAAATATCCATTTCATTGGTGATGATAAGCAGATACAAATTAAACAGAAATTTAAAATATCAACAGTGAATACATGCCATGGACTCACAGCTGTCAAAACTTCTCTTGATTCTTTTGAAATCACCTAATATTTTTTCTGTTTTTTTTTTTCCTAACATACAAACTTGGACTTTCTGCTCCTAACGTAAGCATTTTTAAATTTAATTTTGTTTCATCTCTTTTCTTAGCTGTGTCTTTTTCTTTTTAAAAATTTAATTTGCTATTTTTTTGTGTCTGGATGTTTGCCTGTATGCATGCCAGCACACAGCTTGTGTGTCTGGTACCTGTTGTGGTCAGAAAATGAAGCTGGAAGCCTTGGAATTGGGGTTATAGGTGATTGTGAGCCACCTTGTGGGTGCTGAACCGATGTCCATGGGAAGACCCGGCCAGTGATCTAACTATTGAGCAATCTCTCCAGCTCCTTGTCTTTTTCATCCATAGAGCTATTTAGAAGGAAGTGTGCCTCAATTCTTGGAAAATTCTCTCCATAGTAAATATTGTATTTCTGGGGCTGGAGAGATGACTCAGTGGTTAAGAGCATTTGCCGCTCTTGCAGAAGATCCTGGTTCAGCTCCCAGGACACACATGACAGCTCACAACCATCTGTAACTCTAGATGTAGAGGCTCTGACACCCTGCTCTGGCTCTATGGGCACTGAAACACACCATGAATAGACATGCATGCAACAAAACACACATACACATAAAATTAAAAAAAAAAACAAACTTTAAGGAAAGACTGTATTGCTGTTTGCTTTCTCATTTTTGAAAAAGGACATGGTTCCATCAGAACCTTTTGCTAGCAGAAATAAAGTTATTAAAATCTACATGGCCTCTCCTATGTCCCAAGCCTGTTTTGTAATCTCAGTATTGATGGATAGTTCTTTTTCGTGAGGTTGAGTAGGCAGCAGTAGTTGTAGTCCATTATCTCTGATGCGCTCTGGCCATGTGGCCTCACTTAAGATACCAAGCAACCACTCCTCTTTGGTAGAGCGTTCCCAGTTACAGAGTTTATCTGCTGTGGTCTGGATATGCCCCCGATCACATAATTGAAATGTAATCCCACTGTGCTCGTATGAAGTGGCAATGTTGAGGTGAGGCAATTAACCCAGGAGGAGTTTGTCATTGTGGGTGGAATAATGCTGCATACCATGGCTGGTGGGACACGGCAAAGTCTTTTTTGACCTCCTGCCCCTTTTGTTATGTGAACTCATAGCATTTGTCATTTCTGGAAGAGGCAGCCACAAACACGCTGGCCACAGAAGTGCCAGATCCCTCACCAGTCCCAAAGTTGTTGGTGCTTTGGTTTTGGCTTCCTAGCCAAGACAAAATTTCTGTGCTTTACAAATCACCCAATTTAATGTGCTTTACTGTATCAGTTCACACCACTTAATCTCTCTTCCTATAACTACAACATATGGCTATGGAGGTGTCACTTACACACTTACATTTTGTTAGTTGTTAAACAGATAACAGAACGGTCCTTTCTCATTCTATACCATTCTCTTTGTATTTCTTTAGTAAAGTGGGAAATTATTACAAATCCCAACTCGTCTTTAAGTCCTTCTGTATTTTTTTGCTTTGTGTGCATATATGATATGTATTTATGTGCTTATGCCCGTGTGTGCACAGATGCACGCGCTTGTGTGGGGGGCATACAGAAGCCAGAACTCAACTGTGGTTGTCATTCCTCCTCAGGACTCCCTCCCTCGACGCTTTTGTTTGTTTGTTTGTTTGTTTGTTTGTTTGTATATATAGGGCCATTCACTGTGCTGAAACTCACCAAGGAGCATAGACAGGCTGGCCAGCAAGTCCCTGCCCATCCTACCCTAGGATTTTCAGGGTACACCACCATGCCTGGCTTTTTATGTGGGTTCTGGGGATCAAACTCAGGTTCTTGTACTGGTAAAGCAAGCATTTTACTTGCTGACCTCTCTTACAAGTCCTCTTCTCTATAAATTATATACAAAACGGAAATGCATACCCCAACACCCTTTTTTTTCCTATTTTGCTGGAGCTAATCAATTAATGCATAGTTACTGATTAGGATGTTATGCTACATTTGTAAACAATCGAAACAGGCAATGAAGTAAAAAAGAGAAAATGCAGATGAAGAATATGGTACGTGGACCTTTTGGTGTTTGTGTTAGGAGACGAGTACAAGTATTAATCTAGTGCAACCAGCTTAATATGGCATCCAGGATCTCTGCACATTACAAGACTCTATTGGTTTTGTGTTTCAATCTTTTTGACTTCTGTGCAATGGAAAGGGGCTGGTTGGTAGAATGTGAACAATAAATTAAGTTGCATAGCCACTTCTGTTATGTTATCTGATTCTCCAAGGTAGGAATCCTTTCTGAATAAGCCCTGAGTAATATCGTTAAATATGTAACAATCAAAGGTGGAGAAGAAAAAAAAATCACTTTGTGTTCATTTTCCCAAGGTCCAAAAATTGCTCAGTAAATATCTTGTCTTCTGTGGGTGCTTTAAGATTCTCTGGCAGTTGAAAATAAATACCTTGTAACAAAATACATGTAAAGCAAAAATGTCCATAACATGCTTTCTTCCAGAGCACATGTAACAAATAAAGATATCAAATGGGTTGACATTCTATATTACACTGTAAAATAACATCCTGCATGGCTTCTCTATGCTGTGCCCTGAGCTCCATTTCAGCTCCAGTGCTGGCTTTGCTTTCAAAGACTAATAATGTTCCAGTTCTGGGACTGACTGTGCAGAGACTGGGTCCAAAGTTAAGGGAAAGTTAAGAATGTGGGGCTTTTGGTTTCAGAATTAGCCATGCTTTCACAAACTGCTGTTTAAACTGGTTTTTATTAATAGATCATGCAAGAGCCCACCATCCCCTCCCCGACAAATGTGACACATTCTCCTAATCAGGAGCAAATGTTCATTCTTCAAGTTTTGTGCCCCCCCTTAGGCCCACCCTGACTTTTCACTGTGATGCCAGGAAACCATCTGAGTTTGTGGAAGATGGCATAGGAATGAGCGCTTTCTGGGAAAGAGGGTGGCCTTACTGCAATCAGACATCACTTACTGGGTTTACTTTTCCCTCCAAAAAGAGCTAGTATTTTTTTCTAAATACGTAGGAAATCTACAATACTGTGTATACAGAGAAGTTCTGATCAAACATGTCACCTTTTTATTTTCTTTTTAAAAGGTAGTTTTCCACTTTGAATAAAGATTTCCAAAGCAGTTGCTTTAACAATAAATGCTATTTTAAAATCTTTTCCGGTTTTCCCTCATTTTCGATTTGTTGCCATTAGTTGGGTGAGACAATGATGTTTCTTGGTTTTTTATTCTGTGAAGTCTAGGATGGGTTTGGACTCACTGCATAGCCATGTAAATCATGACCGAGCTTCTCAGCCTCCTTGGGCTGGGATTGCAAGTATGTGTCCCCACATGGAGCTTTTTCAATCATGTTGAGATATAAAGATCACTGTGTGGTTAGCTGTCTTTTAGTTTCTCTAGCATCCACTATGGTCATCTTCAAACACATGGCTTTGTAGTAGCCTGCAGCCAAGTGTAAATTGTGTTTAATCTCCCATCTTTTCTTCATTTGTAGTCAGGATTTCTCTTGGGGACAACTACTTATTTTTTTAACTTCCTTAACCCACTGCCCCGGCTCTCTCCTTTATATAGATTCTTACCTAAAAGTTTTTAATGTGTTGACTTTATTTAACAATTTTTGTGAGTCCACCTCTCTCCTTTTTTTTTTGTTTTCTGAACTTTAGCATGTCTACACTTGAAATAAATTTCAACCTCTATAAACAAATTTATTGGTCTTTATTCCCCCTCTTTCCTTATAGTTTCTAAACTTTTTTCTAATAATGCTCAAAAGTAGTAAATTAATAAATATTTAAAAATACAGTTATGTATCACTAGAGTGAAAGACTTCGGAGCCAGTTACTTTATAGATGTTTCCTTAGAGCACACACTGTATACTAGGCACTATGGTGATGAATTAAAATATTTCCCTCACAGTGCCTACCTTTACATTTTACTTAAGTCCAAACATTTTAAGAGATTACCTGGACTTTCCCATCAGGGTCTCACTATGCTGCTATGTGGCTGTCACCCAATACAAATGCAGGTTTTGTAAATATTGCATATGTATATATAGTTATAGTTATTATTGAGTTTAGGAACTTAATATACAGCCTAGTAATCAGTAAAGCCTTCGGGATGTTATTGAGGTAATTTAGATTTTCAATTTTCTTTCTCTGTTCTCTCAGTTACTAGAGTAAATTTCTTTAAAATCATCCTCTTTCATGGGAGATCCCTTTAACTTCTAATGAGCCTCTATTTTGTTTTATAATCCATCTCCATTAGTAGGTATGCATAAACTTAGCATACCCACGTCTTCCTATTAAATACATCAGTCTATCATGTTAATCTTTTATAACCATTTTCATCTTGATGTGTATTACTCTGTTTCTTCTGACCAAATCCATGCCTGAAATGTGAACTCACTTTTCTCTCCCACCTCCTACCCAACCATTAGCACGCCTTTTAAAACCACCTTCAAAATGTAACCAGAATTGAATTTCTTCCCTCGTGTATTGCAAGTCCAAGTCATAAGATTTTTTCTTTTTATATCTTTCATTATTCAAATATATTTCATGTTCTCTATCTTCTAACTTTAATAAGCTTGACATTCTGAGGATCAAACATTGTTCTTTGTGACATGTGCTATTTTATAGTAAATTGGATTCTTGTGTTCATTATAATTTTAGATTGTGACCTCATGTTGTGTTGAACTTTATCTCGGGAAGTACCATCTGGGTTGAGGGTAAATACCTCCAGGGATATTAGGTTTTGGCTTTAGCCAGGTGTTCTAAATGGATAAGTAGCTTGGGACCATTTTTATGCTAATTTCAAGATTGTACAGGAAATTAAAACACCTAGATTATCTGTGGAGAAGTTCTAGTTAAATACTACCAAGAGAGATGGTTGTTTCCTCCTCTCAAAGAATAGTCTACAGTGTCCAATGTTCTTGTTATCTACCTTTGCAGGTGAGATGCTGTCTCCAAGGTCAGGCTTATACAGTTCACTTTTCTCATATCTGCATTCCCAGACCTGTCGCCCAGCCTTGTTTGCCTTCCCTGCACAGCTGTTCTAAAGAATCTGGTTGGCAAAACTGGCAACGTGTCTCCAGCACCCCACTTTTTAGAGTCATGGTCCACATTCCAGCTTACTACCCTACCTCCCCCAGTTCTCACTTACTTTTTAACACTTTACATTTCAATAAGAAATTTCAGATTCTATTGACTATGTCTAAGTGTGTATTAACAGAACATTCCCGAAAGCCTGCAGTCATATGACTATAACTAGTAGATAGACATTTACATTCTAAAGTATTTCCAAATGAAAGATCATATTCCACTGTTGAAACTTCAGAGATGAAAGGAAATGAAGTGTTAATTTCTTCAAGCAAGTTCATCTGGTCAACAAAGCATCATGAGTCCCAGGTTCTCCTTCTTCAGCATGCCATCCTTTACTGATGGCTTCTGTGACTTAGGTGTATCCCCTGGTGGTTTCAAAGTGCCTCCTGTATCTCCAGGAATGGGCTACAGATTGTCCCCTACAGCAGACAGAAAGGCAGCAGTGGGTCTTGCTTGTTTGTTTGTTTTGAAGATGGGAAAATAAGCCTTTCCCAGGACCTTTATTACCTTAGTCACTTAGTTCTCACTCACCACAACTGCATTTTCAGGATCACTTCCAACACCATGGCAGGCCACAAAACAAGGACCAGCATTCCAATCTCCACAACAAAGCTTCTCAAGCTATAACACACCACTCTGTATGTTGTGAATTGGACACCATATAGGGTAGTGTAACTGCATGTTAAGTGGTGAGAAAATTTTGACAACACCATAAAGTCTCAAAATGTGTAGTGACCAAAACTTAGTTCAAAATCAAACATGAAATTGAAGTGTTTCTGGAAGTACTCGTCCACACAGAGTCACACGATTTCAGCCGTGGCTCTGAATGCTGAAAACACACTGCACTGTGCATGCCTTATGCTGGGCAGCCCTTAAGGATCTGGAAACACCTAGGCTCAGATTCTACACTACTGTATATGATGAATTATGGTGTTTTATGGTACATACAAGGTTTTCTGTTTTGTAGAATCATATTGATTTAATTACAAAAAAATCTTCTCATGTTTCTGCCATCATTACTCAGTGTGTAAGTACCAAGTCAGTATCTTTGGATTTTATTATGGTATGACATTCAGTTTTAAAAACTGCTGTTTGATAGGCCAATGAGATGAGACAGTTGGTAAAATTACTTATTGTAAAGCCCTGGCAATCTGCATTTGATTTCCAGAACCTATGTGAAGATTGAAGGAGAGAACCAATTGTTTTAGTATTGTCTGTTTGCCATATTTGTACTATGGCATCCACGCTCCTCATCATGCACACATACACACAATAGTATTAAATGAAATTAAAACAAATAAATAAAAACTATGAAATCGCTATGTGAGGAGTGATGTTACAGGGTGTTTTCATTGCTCATAATACACCCACACATCATTAAATGCAGCTTCATAGCACACCTGATGTCCTAGTCACTTTACTGTGAGAAGACACCATGGTCATCACAGCTTATAGAAGAGTTTGTTTAGTGCTTACAGTTCCAGATAGTACACACTCCATGGCCATTTTTGTGGAGCGCATGGTAGCAGGTATGCAGACAGGCATGACTCTGCAGCAGTAACTGAGGCATCTTGAGATAGAAGTTGGAGGCATAAAAAGCAACACTGGGGATGGTGTCTTTTGAAACCTCAAAGCTGACCCCCCCAGTACCACACCTCCTCCAGCAAGGCAACACCTCCTAATCCTTCCCAAACAGTTCTACCAACTGGGGACCAAGTATTAAAACATACGGGCTTAGGCAAGGCATTCTCATTCCAATCACCATACCTGAGTTTCACCATTGCATAAGATACAGTAAAGAGAAATCAGGCACTAGGGAAATGTCTGGAGATCTACAAAGATGACACCAGATAACATTCTAAGCAACAGAGGAGAGGCTACCTTAAATGCCCTCCCCTGATAATGAGATTGATGACTGACTTATATGCCATCCTATTGCCTTCATCCAGCAGCTGGTAGAAGTAGAAGCAGACACCCACAACTAATCACTGAACTGAACTGGAATCCAGATTCAGAGAAGGAGCACAGGGGTCCAGACAAGGATGGTGAAACCCTCAGAAACAGCTGACCTGAACATCGGGGAACTCTTGCTCCCCAGACTGATAGCTGGAATACCAGCATGGGACTGGTGCAGACCCCAGGAACATGGGTTTCTGTGAGGAAACCACGGGAAACTATGGGACCTCCTGTAGAAATTCAGTACTTATCCCTAGCATAGGTGTGGACTTTGGGAACCCATTCCATATAGAGGGACACTCCCTGAGCCAACACACAATGGGCTGGGCCTAGGTCCTATCCCACAGGATAAGATAGACACTGATGGCACCCTATGGAAGGCCTCACCATCCAGGGGGAGCAGAAAGGATATGTGATAGATAGGGTTTTAGTTGGGGGTGGTGGTGGTAGGAGAGGACGTGTGGGAGAAGGGAACTGGGACTGTCATGTAAATCAATCCTGCTTCTAATTAAAATAAAAAAAGTTGGGAAAAAAGAATAGCATGTTAGCACACAGGCTGGGAACAATCTTCTCTCAGATTCCAGGTGTGATTATTCCCATTGTTGATGTTTGACTTAAATTATGAGTATTTAGTACTGAAAAGTTTTAGACTCAATTTCTTTCACCATAAAAATATTACAAGCATGAGGTCATATCATAGTTGATAATAGTTGAAATATATTAATTTATTTAAATTGTGAATGTTGTCACAATATTTTTTGCTTGCTAGGTAAGGAAATAATCACATCTACTAATCTATATATGTTTAGATGTGTGTGTGTGCATGCAAAAATGTGCATTTTGTTGAACAAATACAGTTCATGCTCTTGTCTGTTGTGGTTCAGAGTCTTGGGCCAAAGGGTGTAAAGAAGGCAGGAAAGTGATTCTTAATCATCAAGAAAGGAAGAAGAGACTTTATTGCTTCTTGTCTAATACAGAATATATGTAAAAGTGAAGCATCCTGTCTATACATATTGAAAAATCACTGTGAAATAGCCTAGGACATAAAGTGTGCAAAAAATCTGGTCTGATACAGACCAGAAGGTGAAGAGTTTTCAAGATCCAAGATAAGGTGTCTCAGGGAAAAATACTAACTGGCATGCCTTTGACCACTTTTCTATCTTTGAATAAATCAACCAACCAAGATAATTTTTTTTTAAATATCTACATTGAACACTCGGTCCTGTGACCATGTAAGTGAAATTCTATTACATTAGTGTCAACAGAGCCATAGTGGAGTGGGCAAGAGAGGCTGAACAGTCTCAAGTAAGAGATGCTTTCCTGGAGACCATAGGATAGAAGTAAAACACTTTCACTGCATATTTTCATACATTTGAAAATACCATGTTAGAAAAAAACAAAAACTTTTGTAAGTGAGAAAGATATCTATCTTCCAAATAAAGTTAGCAAAATTTCAAATGAAATAAATCTTAAAACAACATCTCAAAACCTCATTTATTGATTCTGCCTCTGAAATTGTCCTCTTTGTCCTAGAGATCTGTCAAGGCAGAGTTTCTAGTCAGTCATTTGTCAATCTGCTTTTTACTTTAATTATTTTCCCCAAACAACTGGCCTTGTTTTAGCAGTGATTTTGAAGATCATGGACTTTGATTTGGGGATGAAAATTCTAAACCCTCTAGTCCCCACTAAGTTTTATCTTCTGGATGAATGTGATCATTATTAGTTCATTCACCAAAGAAGGATTGGTTCCCAGCACATATAAAAGTACTGAAGAGTTTCCATGGCTGTCATGTGATCTGTTACAAATTACCCCAATTGATACAATGTCATGAATGACCTACAGCCTTGAGAGCACATGGCAGATGTGGCATTAGAGGAGAACTTCTGGTGTTCCTTCCTTCTGGGCTTCATTTCGGCATTTTTCTCTTTGTTTCTTCCCAGGAAATTTCTTTGCTCTGTGTATCTGCACCGTTTAACTTTTCTTGATAGCTTAACTCCTAAAACCATACCTTATGGACAATTTTATGGATGGTTATACTGTGATAAGGGGCAGGTCTGTATTCTATGTACATTAAGACATTTTTGAGTTCACATTAGGTCATATAATTTTCAAAGCCAGTTCCTCCTGGCAGAGTTCACTGCAATTATCATCCTATTATTGTCTACTGGTCTTGTAACCGTAGTCCATTGTATGCCAGTATGTGTGAGTGTAAAAGGAGAGAGAGACATAGGGTTAACTCCATCATTTGAATCTTGCTTGGTTTCTGTTTTATTTACCCATCATTACTCAGCAAGTGTTAAGAATATTTATCGAAGACATTTGAAATTAAAACAACTTTCTGTAGTTTCTTAAAATTCTCAAAAGAATCTCCCAAAGAATTGGACATGAGTGATTAGCCAAAAGCAAATAAGGTTAAATGGTATGGTGGTTTGAATGAAAATGGCCCCCATAGGCTCTTAGGAAGTGTCAATATCAGGAGGGCTGGCCTTATTGAAGTAGGTGTGGCCTTGTTGGAGGAAATGTGTCACTGGGGATTGGGTTTGAGGCTTCAGGCCTCAAACTAGGCTTCAGAACTCAAGCTAGGCCTAATGTCTCACACTCTCTTACTAATGCCTACTGATCTGATACAGAACTCATAGCTACCTCTGTAGCACCATGTCTGTGGGTGTGATATCATGATCCCCACCGTGGTGACTGAATGGGCCATCCTAGTAGGAGCATTGAAGACAGTGGTGCTGAGGGAGATTTGAACCTGGCTCAAGAGGTTTCAGAGGAAAATAATATTAGCATGTGGCCTAGAGATCATTCTTGTGATATTTTGGTAAAGATGGTGGCTGCTTTCTACCCTTGTTCAAAACATCTGCCTGAGTCTAAACTGAAGATTTATGGACTATCAAATTTGCAGAGGAAATTTCCAAATAATCTAGTATTGACTGTGTTACTTGATTATCAGTGGCCATACTTGTGCAGATCCATAATGATAAGGAGCAAGCTGAGGCAGAAAAAGTACAAAATATACTTTGAGGAGTAAGGAGACACCAGGAAGTGTGAACAGATTAAAGAAAAGCCTGGGTCTTTTGTTTTTCCATATAAAGCAGAGAATTGTCCTTTTAAGGTCTGTGAAGAATTGTGCTGGGATTTTGATAGGGATTGCATTGAAACTGTAGATTGTTTTTGGTAAGATTACCATTTTTACTATGTTAATCCTACCTATCCAAGAGCATGGGAGATCTTTCCATTTTCTGGTATCTTCTTTAATTTCTTTTTTTAGTGATTCAAAGTTCTTGCAATACAGCTCTTTCACCTTTTTGGTTAGAGTTACCCCAAGATATTTTCTGTTGTTTGTGTCTATTGTAAAGAATGATGTTCCTCTGATTTCTTTCTCAGCACATTTATCATCTGTATATAGTAGGGCTACTGATTTTGTTGAGTTAATCTTGTACCCTGCCACTTTGCTGAAGGTGTTTATCAGCTCTAGGAGTTCCTTGGTAGAGTTTTTCAGCTTACTTATGTAGACTATCATATCATCTGCAAATAGTGAAAGTTTGACTTCTTCCTTTCCAATTTGTATTCCCTTGATCTCCTTTTGTTGTCTTATTGCTCTAGCAAGAATTTCAAGTACAATATTGAAGAGGTATGCATAGAGTGGACAACCTTGTCTTGTTTCTGATTTTAGAGGAATCACCTTGAGTTTCTCTCCATTTAGTTTGATGTTGGCTGTCAGTTTGCTGTATATTGCCTTTATTATGTTTAGGTATGTTCCTGTTATCCCCAACCACTCCAAGACCTTTATCATGAAGGGGTGTTGAATTTTGTCAAAGGCTTTTCCAACATCTAGTGAGATGATCATGTGGTTTTTCTTTTTCAGTTTGTTTATATGGTGGATTACATTGATGGATTTTTGTATGTTGAACCATCCATGCATCCCAACCATCTACAATAAAGGACCTTCTCCAGGCAGCACCATCCCTGATTTCAAGGTATACTACAGAGCTATAATAAGCTTTGTATTGGCAAAAAAATAGACACGTAGGCCAATGGAATCAAATTGAAAACACTGATATTAACCCACACACATATGAACACCTGATCTTTGACAAAGACTCTAAAACTATACAATGGAAAAAAGAAAGCATCTTCAATAATTGGTGCTGGCATAACTGGACACTGCCATATAGAAGACTGCAGATAGATCCAAATCTATCACCATGCACAAAAGTTAAGTCCTAATGGATCAAAGACCTCAACATAAATCTAGCCACCCTGAACCTTTTAGAAGAGAAGGTGGGAAGTACCCTTGAATGAATTCGTACAGGAAACAGCTTCCTGAACATTACACCTGTAGCACAGATAATGAGATCCACAATTAATAAATGGGACCTCCTGAAACTGAGAAGCTTCTGTAAGGCAAAAGACACAGTCAACAAGCCAAAACGGCAGCCCACAGAATGGGAAAAGATATTCACCAAACCCACATCTGACAGATGACTGATCTCCAAAATATACAAAGAACTCAAGAAGCTAGTCTCCAAAACACCAAATAATTCAATTGAAAAGCAGGGTACAGAACTAAATAGACAACTCTCAATAGAGGAATCTAAAATGGCTGAAAGACACATAAGAAAGTGTTCAACATCTTTAGCCATCAGGGAAACACAAATCAAAACAACTCTGAGATACCATCTTACTCCTGTCAGAATGCCTAAAATCAAAAACACTAATGACAGTTTATGCTAGCAAGGATGTGGAGAAAGGGGAACACTCCTCCACTGCTGGTGGGAGTGCCAACTTGTATAGCCACTTTGGAAATCAGTATGGATATTC
Source organism: Cricetulus griseus (assembly GCF_003668045.3). Lineage (NCBI taxonomy): Eukaryota > Metazoa > Chordata > Mammalia > Rodentia > Cricetidae > Cricetulus > Cricetulus griseus. The sequence goes on from NW_023276806.1 coordinate 26,967,312, forward strand.
CTCAGGACAATGGGAATCAGTCAACCACAAGATCTAACAATTCTACTCTTAGGCATATACCCAAAAGATGCATACTCAGACAATAAGGACATCTGTTCAACTATGTTCATAGCAGCAATATTTGTAATAGCCAGAACCTGGAAGCAACCTAGATGCCCCTCAACCAAAGAATAGATGGAGAAAATGTGGTACATTTACACAATGGAGCACTACTCAGCAGGAAAAAAAAAAGAATCTTAAAATTCACAGGCAAATGGATGGAACTAGAAACCATCCTGAGTGAGGTAACCCAGTCACAAAAAGACAAACATGGTGTGTACTCATTCATATATTGATTTTAGACATGGAACAGGAGATTGCCTGCCTACAATCTCACCACCAGAGAGTCTGGGAAATAGGGAGAATCCTAAGAGAGACATGCATGGTACCCTAGAGAAAGGGAATGGAACAGGATCTCCTGAGCAAATTGGAAACATGGGAGGGGAGAGAGAGCTGGGAGAAAGAGGATGGAGAATAGGAAGGGAGAGGAGGATATGGGGGAGCAGGAAAATTAAGTCGGGGGAAGAATAGAGGAGAGAGAAAGAGAAGAGATACCATAATAGAGGGATTGATCCATTGTAGTTTTAAAGAGAAATCTGGCACTAGGGAGATTTCCAGAGATCTACAAGGATAATACCAAATGGCAATCTAAGCAATAGTGGAGAGGCTACCTTAAATGCCTTTCCCTGATAATGGGATTGATGACTACCTTATATGCCATCCTAGAGCCTTCATCCAGTGGCTGATAGAAGCAGAGGCAGACACCCCCAGCTAAACACTGAACTGAACTCTGGAACATAGTTGCAGACAGAGAGGAGTGATGAGCAAAGGAGTCAAGACCAGGCTGGTGAAACCCAAAGAAACAGCTGACCTGAACAAGGGGGAGCTCATTGACCCCAGACTAATGACTGAGAGGCCAGCATGGGACTTATCCAGACCCCCGAACATGGGTGTCAGCGAGGATGCCTTGGCAATTATGGAGCCTTGGGTAGTAGATTAGTGTTTGTTCCTGGAGCACGAATGGACTTTGGGAGCCCATTCCACATGGAGAGATGCTCTCTCAGCCTGGACACATGGGGGAGGCCCTAGGCCCTGTCTGGGATGATATGACAGACTTTAGGAGATCCCCCATGGAGGACCTCAACCTCCGTGGGGAGCAGAGAGGGGGTGGTGTGGGGATTTGGGAGGGTTGGTGGGGAGCAGGGGAGCAGGGAAGGGAGAGGAAGCTGGAATTGCCATGTGAAGCAATCTTGTTACTAATTTAAATAAAATAAAAAACAAATACTACAAAAAAGAAAGAAAAGCCTAATGCTATGTGGAATAAAGGGAGTGGTGACCTCAGATAAAGACCCCACCCAGCTGAGCTTCTTAATTTTGGAAAGGTAAATAAAGAAAAGCGAAAGGGAATTTTTAAAAAAAGCTTAGGGCACACCTTTAATCCTAGCACCCAGAAAGTAGCAGCTGGTGGATCTCTGCTTTACAGAGCAAGTTCCAGGAAACTTAGGCAGTGAAGTAAACCATCAAAAATAGGAAGTTGGTAAAGGTATAATTGAACAAGGGGCCATCTTCCAGCCCCACAAAGCAGCAGAATTTAGCAGCTTCAGCCAAGTGGTTCTGACTTTCGAGTCAAGGGTAGAAGAAATCAGCTAAAGAAGCTGCTGAGGTCAGGCATATGCTCAGGCGTGTCTCTGTATGGAGGTCTCGAGAGGCTATTTGTGAAGCTGTGAAGGTGACGTCTGGCGTGATGGTTATTCTTAGTTGTCAACTTGAATATATCTGGAATGAACTATAATCCATCAATGGGGGGGCACACCTGTGGAGATTCTCTACTTGGATTGAAGTGGGTGTATCCACTTCTAGTCAAGACCTTTGAGATAGGAAGACACACACCTTTGAAGCAGACCTTGAGGCTGAAAGCCACAGGGCTCTGATCCAAATTTTGAGGTGGGAAGATAGACCTCTACTCTGGGCCTTACCTATGAGGACAAGAAGGAAGCTTGCGCTGTTTTTCTGCTTTCCCTCACCTAACTAGCACATCCATTCCTTCACTGACATTGAAGTTTACTACTTCAGAATTCTGGCAAATATAAAAGACTAGCTAAGACATGCAGCCTTGTGGGACTGAGCAACTACTAGATTGTTGGATTTTCTGTTCACAACTAGCCATTGTTGGATTAAGTTGACTGCAGCCTATAGGTCATTTTAATAAATCACAGATAGATAGATAGATAGATAGATAGATAGATAGATAGATAGATAGATAGATAGATAGATATTTAGACAGGGGTAATTCATTTCATAAGTTCTGTGACTTTAGAGAACCCTGACTAATACATCTGTATTGCCTTAGAGACCCAACAATGTTGAAGATGCCAGAGTCCTAGGATACCTGGCAAGGAAAGCTGCTAACAGGGAGTGGAAACAGCCCAGGAGTGAGAAGTGTGTTGCAGTCAACAAAGATGAAAGAAATTGGAGATCTGAAGAGCACTTTGACATCAGACATTTTTTGCAGGTGTTTTGCAAGCAACCAAAGCTCTTTTGAGATCATGAGTGTTGTCATGTACTGTTTTTCTCAGCCCTCCCTGACTTACAATCTTCTTCCCTTCTTCCTCTATGATCCCTGAACCTTGAGGTAGGGGTTGGGATGTAAATGACCTATTTATGGATGCATACAGCATGGGTATTTACTCTTTGCTCTTTGACCAGCTGTAAATTTCTGGGTTAACTACCATCTACCGTATGAGGGAATTTCTCTAATGAGGACTGAGAGCTACAAAATATGTAGACAAAGTGCTATGAATTTAGAAGGCAGCTTCACTAGTGTCATGCAAAACCAGACACATATTCACATCATACTAGAAAATCACAACTAGTCCAATACTATAGGAAATGGAATTTAAGGATATATGAAGGGAGAAATGAAACTCTCTATTGTAGATTACATGATTGCTTATACAAAATTACAAAGAACTAACCAAAAAAAAAAAAACTTGTAGCAACTAAGTGAGTATAGGTAAGCATTTGAATCCAAGATTAAGTAAAAATATAATTTATTTTCCTATGCAACCCAATGAACAAATTTAAATAGAATTAAAAAATAATTACAATGAATTTTTAAGAATTGAAATATTTAGTAATATACCTAACAGAATATATATAGGATCAATATATAGAAAACTGATAGGAAATATCTGATAAAACTCTCTATTGTAGATGACATGATTGTTTATACAAAATAACAAATAATTGACTAAAAAAAACTTGTAGCAAATAAGTGAGTATAGGTAAGCATTTGAATCCAAGATAAAGTAAAAGTATAATTTACTTTCCTGTACAACCCAACAAACAAATTTAAATAGAATTAAAAGCAATTACAATGAATTTTTAAAAATTGAAATATTTAGTCATATACCTAACAGAATATATACAGAAACAATATATAGAAAACTTATAAAAATATCTGATGAGTATAATTAAGAAATTCTAGCCAAATAGAGATATAGTGTAAGTTCATTAATTGGAAGACTCTATTATTAAATTGTTGTTTCTTCACCATTTAATCCACAGATTCCACATAATCCTAATGAAACTCGAGAAAAAAATTTTGTACACATCAAAAATCTAGTTGTAAAGACTATGCAAGAATACAAGCTAGCCAAAATGATCAAACACTGAGGAAAAACAGACTTGGAGTGATACTATCCATTTCAAGACTTACTATAAAGCTATATGGTTAAGACAAAAGTGGATGCTTAGATCAAGAGAATAGAGACCATAGAATTAGACCTCCCACAAATAGAGTCAACTAGTTTTGACAAAATGTCAGTTCAATTAATGAAAGTTAATTGTTTCAGCAAGTAATGCTGGAAAATTGATGTCCATCTGCAAAAAAGTAATTTTCATCAAGAACCGACCTCTTATAAATTTATTGAACAGAAACCTAAATATCAAAAGCAAAATTATAAATCTTCTGAAAGTAAGCATAAAAGAAAGTCTAGGTATATTTAGGCTTGATAAAGAGACTTTTAATTAGAACTTCAAAACCATTATCTGTGAAAGAAAAAATTTAAAGTATTAACAAGTTGAATTAAGCAGATAGTAAAATGCATTTTAAAGACATGATTAAGAAAATAAAAGATGATTTACAGCATGGGGACACGTGCCTTTGCAAAGAATATATCTGATGAAGACTCTTTTCCAAAATATACAAAGAATTCTTCAAACCCAGAAATGAGAAAACTAAGAATTCAGTTGAGAAATGAGCCAAAGATCCAATAATCAACCAACACCTTGGCATAGAAAATACAGAGATTGAAAATAAGTGTAAGAAATCACATTCAAGATCAGTCATAATCAGGCCATTGCAAGGTAAACAATGAGATACCTTTGCAACAGTCAAATCCATAACACTGATAATACCTGGTCCCATCAAGAACATAGAAAAAAGGGAACTCTAAATGTTAGTGGGAATGTAACAGAGTATATACATTTTGGAGGATAGCCTGATAATTCAATGTAAAACTATACATAGTCTTTTCACATGACCCAGAAATTACTTTCATAGGCATTTTCCCAACTAACATGAAAGTATGTGATAACAAAAAGTCTGTGTGCTAATATTTATAGTACCTTTACTGATAATTGTCAAAACCTAGAAGAAACCAATATGTCTTTCATTGGCAAACGCATAACAAACTGTGATAATATCTTTATAATGGTACACTGTTCTAAAATAAAGAGAAATAAGCTATCAAACCCTAGGAAAACATAAGTGACGATTAAAGGCATATTGCTAAGTGAAATAGAGCCTGAAAGGTGATATACCATATGATATCAATTAGATGACGTTCTGAAAGGCTGAACACATATAGAAAGCAGGTCAGTGCTTGTGGGATCCAGAAGTTGTTTGGGGGTGGGCTTTGAAAAGATTAAGTGAAAGGAAATGTCATAGGGCAGTGAAACTGTGACAACAGATACACTAGCTTTGAGTACATGCGTTCTTCATTTGTAAGAACGAGAAAAACTCTCACAATGCAAAGAGAAAAATCTTAATACATGCATGCTAAAAAAATTCATTTAGGAGTCAAGGGATCCCAGAATGAAATGCATATGTGCACAAATAAGCTAACCACATAATAAATACATGAGACAGACTCACTAAGAGTGGTTAAAAAATAAGATACTGAAACAAGTAACACTGGAAATGAGGAGACTGTGTGAGTCAAGTTTAAAGGATCTTCACAATTAGTAGACTGGGCAATAGAGTTGCTTCTCATGGGCCTGTGGGTAGCAATCCTTTGAACAACTGGGCAAATATATGGTGGATGGTGGAAGCCAAATTTCTCACTGTTAGATTTCGAGTACAGAGAAGAGCATGGACAGAAAGCAAAAATGTCACATCTGGTAGTGGTTTAAAACTGGAAAGTTCAATATGAACTGGTGTTTAACTTTGTACATACAGATAGATACACAAAGAAAATATCCTTGCTTAGTCAGCCAGGAGGGCCTAGAATCAATGACACCCAAGTAGCAAATAGATATATCCAGACTTTAGATTCAAATACCAACAAAATTAGCCAGAATCCAAGAGAAATGGCCAGTTCTAACCAAGTTCACAAAAATACAGCATGGGTCGGAAGCATCTTAATAGAACTGAAACGTAAGGAATTGTCAAAAGCACAATAAAAACAAAAAATACCCTACAACGATAAACATATGTCAAAGCACATCCGAAGCAATGAAAAATACCTTCAATAGTCAAAAGGAGAACAATTTGAGCAGGAAAATAGAGTAAACCTAGATTGTAATCCAGTAAATATTAATCTATGAGTCCAGACTGACAGAAATGAATGGTCAAGTAAGTGAAGGAGGACAGATCATCCCCATACAGAAACCTCCTGAGTATTAACTGTAAGCATTCTACAACTCCAATTGGAGCCATGTATATGAATTCTACCCAGAGAAAAACTGTGGGAAGTTGAGAGGAAGTTTGGGAAGAGAACTTTGTGGATGAGAAATATGGCAAACTCAGAAATTCTATCATCAGACATAAGACATGTCAATTGAACGGTTACTTCAGATAATGGGATGGAAATGGCCCTTTACCTCTGTGCTTCCTCTTCCCTGATACCAAAGTTGGTCTAGGAATGACAAAACTTCAGACAAACTCTAGCTGTGGAAATGTTCTACAAAATGCCTAACCAGTGTTCCTCACACTGTGAAGATCATCAAAAGCAGGGGATGTCTTAGAAACTACCTCAGGCAGGAGGAGATGGGAGTATGTGAGTGTGCAGTGTACCATGGACATGATCCTGGAACAGCAATGAGGTCATGGCTGCCAGTGAAAACTAAGAAACTGAATAACATATAAACCAGTTCTGATGATGTATCCACAGGACAGACTTATGGGAAGGGTGGAGAATTAAAGAGAAACAAAAAACAAAACAAAACAAAAACTGTTTTCCATCTTCACCTTTGTGGGGTAAGCTTAAGACTATTCTATAAGATAAATTAATAGTTGGGCCCCGGGCATGTTAATGGATGCCTTTAATCCTGACACTAGAGGCAGAGGCAGGTAGACTGCTGTGAGTTCAAGGCTAGCTTGGCCTATATAGTGAGTCCCACAGGATCCAAGGCTGCATAGTGAAACCCTGTCTGTGAAAGAAAGTGAGGAAAAAAGAGACAGAGGGACAGAGAGAGGTTGAAGACTGTGCATAAGAAACCAGCTCAAAATTGTAAAAATCATAATATAAAACACTCAAAGTAGTATACTAGTCCACACAATTTTTATCAATTATGTACACTTACATTTTATGATGTTTTTATAGTCATGGCATTTCATTTTCCTATAACCTAAAACTATATGTTTTAATGGTTGTATCAAATAACCTTTAAGGTGAGAATAATCCCTCCCCAAACTCATAATGCTTTATCCTTTAATAGTCTCAAAACTTAATAAAGAATATAAAATTGAGTTCTAGTCTAATTTTAACAAAGTGTGCTGAGTGACTCTGGAGAAGAGAGAAATGTGAAAACTGAGCTAAAGGAAGAAAAATGAAATCCAAGGAGATAGCCAATAAGCCCTAAAAATGTTTTAAATGTTAAACAATTCATGTACCATGTGATAATCCTCTATTTTTGTCTTTTTTAGATTTCAGAAATAATTTGAAGTAATTATTGTTATAATTAAGCTAAGCTTCTGTGTAGGTTAGGAAGACAGACACATACCTTTGCAAGCATTTGTACTAGCTGAATATACACAATCACTTGTTCCATCGGGAACTGTTATGACCAACTACATACAGAGCATGAATTTTCGGTCACTAAAAACTCTGATACAAGGCCAATGGTGTGAAAACAGATCAGAAGGCTCCAGTTCTTTCTTGTGAACTGTGGTGAAATGGGCAGGTATCGGTTTCAAAAGACAAAGGAAAAGTAGATAAAGGGGACGAGATAAAGGTGGAGGCAGGTGCTGTATAATTCATTAGCTATATTTGTGACAGCCTTTGAAGACAGATATGACAAGCATGGTTATGACTTTCCTTTGAGGCCCGAGTTCAGTGGCAGATTAGTAACCCGATAACTTTTCTATATTTATCTCCACAACAGAGATCCATTTTCAAATCAGCGAACACAAAGCATGCTTTCTTTTCATGTGATTGCAACACTCCGTGATGGGAAGGGCCATCTGGCCAGATCGTCTGGGGTCTGTGGTGACTCATCATTACCTCCACGGGACTGCTAAGAGGCAGGGGGAAACTTTGAATGTCTAGGGTGTGGTTTACTGTGGCTTTTCTCTGATTAAACCATTGCTCTGTTAAGGGAGGAGGGAGGCCTTTATTTGCTTGAATGAATCCAAGGAGAGCAAAGGAAAGAATAGCATCAAAATAAGCAGTAGGGCATCAGCTGCAAGAAGACCCGTTTGTGAACACTTCTGCCCCTTTCCAGGTTTCTTCTGTTGATGGGGAAATGGCGCTTTCTCACCTTCCCCTCCCTGTTTCTCAGCCTCGAAGTTTCAGTTGAACATCATACATGTTCGACCTTTTCTAGATACATAACGCAGGCTTCCCTCAGTGGAAAAATGAGCAGAGGGAGGGAAGGTGAGCTAAAGTCTCACTGATCACATGCTTAACAGAGAGGCAAGAAAATATTACTAAAATATCTGTGTTTCTTCTTCCCATATTTTACTCTTTCGTATCCTGCAGCAATTTTCATTGGGTGTATTCACAGGCTCTATTAACAGTAGCTGCCTGAAGTCAATGTTTTCCTAGCTTTTGAAATAATTCAAATTCATGAAGAGAATGTCACCAGTATTCCAGGCAGAATGGAATAATTCCCTGGACAGAAAGAACTAGGTATGATTTTTAAGAAGGATTGAGGATAAGGTTACCTGGGTCTTAACTGAACCTTGATCTTCGGGTAGAAATGGCTGTGGTGTCCATCAAGTCCTAATGTAGGTTTCTGATGCTCAGCTTGCCGAAAGGTCACCCTCAGTCACCAAATCAGTTAAGAAGCAATGATGTTGTCATAGTTTTAGGAAACACTCAGACCAGGGTGACCAACAGGTTTTCTTGTAATCCCTTCTGTTCTGGGAGGCCCTTGGCTCAACCTTGAAAGGGAAATGGGTTATAGAGCTATGGATATGCAAAGTTATAACCCAATTCAACTGACAAAATGAAGATAGGAAATAATCTATTCACAGGTGAATTTGTAGCTAGAACATCATATTGTACACCTTAGCTTGCTTTATTTATTTATTATTATTTCAAAACAATACCCTAAGTATTTCTGCTGCCTTTATCTCCTGAATGGTTAGAGTTACACGTGAATTCTGTTGGATCTTGGCTCAGGTTAGTTTATTTGTGATCATTGGTGCATGACACCTTCTCACTATTGATTCAAGCTGGACCACTCTTATGTAGCTAGCAACCTATTAATGGTTTTTAATGATAAGCACATGGGGCTGGGGAGATAGTTGGCAAAGTGCTTGCCAGGTAAATGTGAGGCACTGAGGTTTATCCCAAAACCTATGTGAAAAACTGAGCTTTGTAGGCACACTTGTAATCCTAACATGGGGGAGACAGAAACAGGCAGTCTCTAGGGTGCACTGCAAGCCCACCTATGTAACACAAATAATAAAAAGCCAGAGACAGATATTGGGGTTCAAGCTGAAGATCAGAAAAGCAAAGCAGCCAATCTGCTAGCTTTTACCTCTACCTCGGACTGAAATGGTGATCCTGTCTCCAGGAATCCTCAGAGTGCAATGCAGACTGCACTGCTCTCCACCAAGTCTCAGACTGCAATCCCTGAGGCCCTGTCTCCTCCTCCTTATATTCCTCTCTCCAGCATATCACTCCTGTCTCCACCTCCCTAGTGCTGGAATTAAAGGCATGAGCTCTGTTACTCTTTAGACTGATGTAACCCAGAGTCCCTTTGAACTCAACAGAGATCCATCTGCCTCTGTTTCCTGAGTCCTGGGATTAAAGGTGTGTGCCACTACCGCCTGGCTTCTGTAGCTAACCAGTATAGCTGCTGGAATTAAAGGTGTGTATCACCACTGCCTAGCTCTATGACTGTGGCTAACTTTGCATTTTGGTCTTCAGTGGCTTTATTAAATCATAAACAATGTATCACCACACATCTAGGCTAATATGCTAGTGAGAGACTCTGCTGCAAAACTAAGGTGAGTGACACAGGAGGAAAGACTCTGGGGGTTGATATCTGGCCACCAACACACACACACACACACACACACACACACACACACACACACACACACACACACACACCAGCTTCACTATACACCTAATTATTTACCTCTACTTCAGTAATCCAAGATGACCGTCATCTCAAGTTCTATTTCATTTCTCTTTCCTTCCCCTTTATATGTCTTATTAGCTATATCTATAGGTTTAGACTCCTGTTTTAATTTTTATTGTTTTATCTTGCTATATGTGTATTTTGAAGCTGATTTTTCTATTTAATGAGTAATTATTATGTTGCACCCATATCACTGGGTGGGACGATATTCATTCCACAGCTTTACAATATTCTATTGTGTGACTGTATCATCATTATTCATTGGCCCTCCAGTGGACATTTGGCTTGCTTCCAGGTTTTGCTATTGTAAACAGTGACTTTCTTGTGTACATTCCCCATTGAACATTAGGCACTGTACCCTTGTTTCCCACCACTCTACACTCCAGCCCAGGCTCTGTGGCTTTCAGAGGAGCATGACTAACACATGTACCTTGGCTGGAATTCAGGGAAGTTCCATAGAGCCCAGAGAGGACCTCCCCTGCAGACACCATATGGAAAAGTGATATGAGCCTATAACAGGAAAAGGAAAACAACTCAAACTGGAGAGAAAACAATGGTTACTGTAAGCAGAAATAATGTTGATCCCCATCCTGGACAGGTCCATGAGGCTTTGGTGATGTGAGGCACAGGACCAAGAGAGAGCTCCAAAGGTGGAAACTGGGGTAATCCCAGAGATGAGGATATCTGTAAACCCTGGTTTGGCTGCATGGGGAGGAAGGTCGTGTGCTTTGGTTTTACCCTAATCTCAATATCATCCTTGATAATCTTTTTCAATTATGTAAGGACTATAGCAAACTCATCCATAGTGTATTTCAGGTAAAAGCAAAAGATGCCGTCACACTACAAATACACATCTAGTTTAAATCTAGTCATTAGAGTGAGGGTCCAGTAAATGAGATAGCATAGACAAACAAAAAGTGCTGGAATGGAAAATGGTCTACCTTCTTGGTTCAACCTCGGGAGACACACATATTTCAGGTGATGAACACAATACAGACAGTTTATCCCTACAAACTTCTCAGGACAGTGACTTGGTTGACAGGTGTCAACTAGCCACAAGTCCCCTGGAAGAGGATCTATGAAACCTGCTGTGGTCAGCATTGATGACTAGTAAAGGGGAACAAAATTGCCTCTTCCCTCAGTAGGCCAAACACTGCCACCAAATAGATGTGTGTTTTAGTGTTTGGTGGCCAGAGAAAAGCTATTCTTACCTAAGATAACATCATTCTTGTACTCTGTTCACTGCACCCAGACTTCTCATTACCTGATTGTGCCATTTTGCCTCTATAACACATACTCACTAAATTCTGCTTTAGACTCTGTTTCTATGAATATGTGTCTTACTTGTTATTACTTAATTCAGTTTCACTAACTTGTATAACTTCTCTAAGAGAATCTTAAGTCTCACTTATGGTAAAGTTTCTGTTCTACCACTGTATTTTATAACACCTCCAATAATTGGAGAATTGTGAGCCATATTATAGTATAAATGTGTAATAGCATATAAATTTAACCTGACATATGTTTCTGAAATTTTCTTAACTTACTAGTAATAATGCAAAGAACTAATTTCCTTCCTGAGTCTCCATTGCTTATCTTGTAAATGGTGAAAACTATTCCATAATATTGATAGCAGCTTAAGAGATAATGGTAAATTTCCTCCATGTAATACAAGCCCAGTTAACTATTTCCAGTGTTCAACAATATCAAATGAGGTGTTTTGACAATCAAGAGTATAGACAAAGAAAGTTCCAACAATCCACAATAGACAAGAAAATGCTCTTGAATTGGGCAGTTGATGTTCTCAAATATAGAACAGTTGAGTAAGGACAGAGGCCAGTCAATTAAACGAGAGTAGTTTGCGTCTGGTTGAGGAAACAGGAGTTTTGAATCTCAGAGGTTCCAGAAAGTAGGTTTATTGCAATTAATGATGTTAGTACTGGTAGTAGATGTGTACTCAAGATGAAATCTTATTCCAAGTCTGTAAAGGCTTCAAACCACTACCATTCAAGATTTTCTTCATCCAGGGAGCTTGGGCAAAGTCTGAGGTAGGTTGTCTGCTTCCTCTTCATGGGAGAATTTTGTTCTTGTACTCAGTCTGCAACGCCCCAGTATAGTAGGGTGAAGGAAATTGGGCTTTGTATTCACAGCAAATCTATTTCCCTCTGTCCAAACACAGGAAAGAGGCACTTTGCACAAGGAAAGAGCTGAAAAAATTATGAATGACTGACTCTATCATACATAAAACTGAAAATCCCTAAGCTTCAATCCCAGTTCCCAGATTCTGTCATTTTGAGGTCTCCCTCATATATGAAAAGTAGAAATATAATTCTGTCTTTCATTACACTCATCTAAATTAACCTTTTCCCTGAGCTCCCCCTCCTTTTCTCCCTTTTGGTATGGAGGTACAGCCAGCACCAGAAGAGCACCTGCTGACAGCAGGATGGGGGCAGGGAGCATGGTGTTCAAGGGAGCCAAGTAGAGACAGTGGCTCCAAGAGAAACTTGTTCTCACCTCCTGGGGCATCGGCTGTCCTGCATCAGCAGTAATGAAGCTAGAGGATCAGAAGGCAAGAATGAAGCCTTTGCCTTGAATGAAATGGTGCTTATTTCCTATGAGTAGGAGTTAATGTGTATTAAGCTACTGTGCTCTGAAAAGGCTGTCATTCCAGAGAATGAAGCAGCCACCGAGAGAGGACCACACAGAGTGCTCCAAAAACAGAAGAATATAGATTCTGTCCCTGCCAAGATGTAGGGAAAAATGCCTAGGGAAGGTCAATTTGATTTAGAGGGATTTATTTAGATTTTTTCATGCCCCCTTCTTTTGAAAGCTCTATTTAACTTCACATGGATGAGTGGAGAACAAAGAAAAACAACATATTTGGTTTTATTTTCCCAGGATGTGAAATGCTTTAGCACGCAGAACTTCCAACAGATTTAATCAGGCATTTGAATGATTGCCCATACTGAAACCATGCATCTCAGTATAAATTAGTAAAAATATTTTGATACACCCTTGATAGCTATCTTCTAAACTAAGTTACATGAAGAACCACCCCAGGCTGTTGGCAAGACCCTAAGATGTCTACAAGAAAAGAGAGGGCAAAATGTATGTTTTCTTTCCATTCCATCTGGGCTTAGCCTCATTCTCATTTGTATAAATCCCAGAAGAGAGAGCAAGTGTGAGAATGTGCCTCACGAGAGCTAGACATCTATGGGTAAAATTGTGTGTGTGGACTGTGTTTGACCACATGGATCACTGCACATAAGTAAATGAGGGAGATATAAAAATCAAAAACGTGTAGTCAGATAAAATAACAAGCACCAGGAGTCCAAACCCCCTAGTCCAGCTAAGACTGTTCTTGGTGTAGAATTGTGTTCTCAAGAAATAGTAACTTATAATCAACCAAGTCATCTCTTGTCTCATTTCTTCTTCCAAATTATGTCCTCAGATTATGTTGTAAAGAGATTTGATCAACAGTATCATTTTCCCAATTTGTATGTTAAGTGGAAACAGTTCTTAACGCATCAATCATGCAAACTGTAATTCAGAAGGAATTTCAACATCACGTGATTCCACCGACTTCAGTTGTTTTCTGTTATTATCTAGAATATGGCCCCGCATCCTCCCACTCATTTACCTACTAACTGTTCAGTCCTCAGAGTCAATAAGATGGGGCTTTGGAGCTTCTTTCCAATGCACTCTGAGATGCCTCAGACACAGCTTGTGTCTCCAGGAACAGGAACCCACTGTGTGACAGAAAGCATGTTTTAGTCTTTCTATTTCAGCTAACTCAGATAAACTTTTTCCAGTGTGAGCCTTGACGCTGCTCCCTGTCTTCAGTATTTGTTGCCTTTTCTCAAGCCTCTCGAAAGTAGAGAATCTGGGTTTGGGGAGATGACTTGGTTGGTAAGAGCACTTACTATGTAAGTGTGAGAACCCAAGTTTGAATCCCCAGCACCAGCATAAAAAGGTGAGTATGGCCATGCACACATCCACACCTGTAACTCCAGCATGAGGGGATGTGGGGGAGGTTTGTTGGCCACTAACCTAGCTTCGGGAGAACCAGGCAGAGAGCAATAAAGCAGGGTAAATAATGTCCTTTCCGACTACCATGCATACCTTTATACACACGGACACATACACCACACACTCATCATGCACACTCACATGAAAACAAAAAGGACATGGGTCTGATCTCTCTGCCTCCATCCTGGGTGCCTCCCCAGACCCCTCATTCTATAGCCTTCCATTTGTTCCACTTCCTACAATCTGCAAAAAGCAATAACCACCTTAGAGAAAAGCAAAACTTAAAAATGCATATTTAAAAGAAAATACCGAGCTTTGAAACAACCACATTTCTACAATGCCTTCCTATTGGTTAAGTGTGGGGAAAACAGCCACTCATTTCCTGCTGGTGAGAATTTATACTGAGAAAACTTTTTTTAAAGGCAAATGGGCAGAAGCAATGAGCTATAACTGCATCTATTCTTTGACTCAGCAGGAATCACACTTCCAGGAATTGATACTGAATAAACGTTGGAAGAAGTATGCATTCAAGAATAACAACAATAACAAAATTCCAATAGCATCAACGTAGTTAGAAAACGGGAAGCAACCTAAAGACCCAATATCAGGAAGCTGAGTAAATTAGGGACAGAAAACCAATGCAGTGTCTTTGTATCTGATAACAGCTCGTTTATATAATTACTAACAAGTGAAAAATTATGGAATGTGGGAGAGTGATAGGTCACCATGTAAAGGTTCTTTTTGCCAAGCCTGACCATAGCATTCGGTATGACTCCTGGACTCTACATAGTGGAGGGAGAGAGCTGACTTCCACAGGTTGTCCTCAGACACCCACATGTATGCCTTGGCATGTGTACACCCACACCCACAGCAGCACACATACACGTAATAAGAAGTGTAAACAAAATTTAAAGGCAATGACTTAAACAAGAAACACAATAATCTCTCCATTTGTGTGTAAATGTATGATATAAAAGAATATGTATGTAAATGCATGGTTTGCATATAAGGTTTAAGGAAAGGTGGTCTAGAAATCATGTCAATAGCCTTTTTTATTTGCTATCATAAGATACCTGATGCTAGTTGCTTTATAGAGGAAGGTTTTCAGCATACAGCTTCAGTTTAAGATCCTCTGATTTCCATTTGTTCAGCCTCTGATAAGGAACTCCTGATGCATTGCGTCATGATAGACAGCCTGCTGGTGAAAACCCATGTAAGAGGGAGAGATCATGTTGCAAAACAGAAAGCCAGAGAAAAAGTTCAGGGCTCAGTTCATTCTTTTATGAAACAAATCACTGTCTGGAGACTGACCATGGAATTCCAAAGAACCAAATTCGCCCTTTCAGGATCAACACCCAGTTACAAACTTCCTGGTAGATGCATTTCTTAAAGGATCAGCTGCTTCTCAAGGGACACACAGGAACCAAACTTCCAGTAGATGGATCTGTATGGCAGGCTCAAGCTGTATTCAGGCTATATCAAAGGTTGCACAGTAATCTCTGCAACAGAAGCAGATGGAAATTTAGACGATGCTTTGAGTTGCTTTGTCACTTTATGCTACCTGTACAATATGCTATGGTATGTGGTGTCTTTGCAGCTTTAGCCTGATGATTTGATATTTCCCATTTCCTGATCTTAATGTGCATGTCATCGACAGATGTGAAAATTCCACAGGCCTTCTTACTTTTACACAGTACTTGTTAATTTGTTGAACAAAGAGTTTATGTACGTGGATCCCTGAGAAACTCGAAGTCTACCTATTCAAAACACAGCCCATTAAGCACTATCATTTATTTCCTATTTCTAAGCTAATTTCCTACTTGTGAAAAAACGTTTTTCCAGTTCCAACATGTCTTTATTTTCCCAGTTACTTTTGTTGCACTCTGCTGTCTAAGGGTTTAGAAAGTGAAGCCTGATTCCATTTCAGCTGCTCCTTCACCCAGGGTGTGCATGTATTTCTAGGAATGTATATGATGCCGGAGCCCGTGTGCTCTTGGGAATGTATATGTAGCCAGACGTGATTTTTGTCTCAGGAAATGGCTTCGATTTCTTCACAGCATGCACAGTAGATATCCATGATTTGATTCTTAAATCTTCACTAATCTGACTACCTTCATGAATCAAAATAAATGTACATTTTCACACCTTCTTCTGGATGTCTTTTCAGAGATGTTTGTGAGCTTTATACTAAAAACTAATGATTTTGCTTCCATTTACCCCTTCTATTCTCTGACATTTGATCACTGAGAAACTTCAAAATTACCAGCATATACTACTTTCTATTAGCACTATCTAACCTTCCAAGTTATACACAGAAGGTTAAGGAATCTGTGGAGGAATGGATATTAGACAATAATCTTTCCAACAGAAATGTATTGGTAGTGAAGAACATACCAAATACTCTAATTGTTGCTGATAATACTTTGTGAGCACAAAAAACAGGGTCCCCTGTAGTCCAATGGACAAAACAATGGTATTATTATATATATATATATATATATATATATATATATATATATATAGATAGAGAGAGAGAGAGAGAGAGAGTTTGATAAATGGTCTAAAAGAATAAGAAATGCAAAAACTATGAATGTAATCTGTAAAGATGGAACTGTTTCACAAAGACTACCAAACAGATTCAAGGCTGAATAATTTTCAAAGGATACAACTACCCTCAAGTACATGAGCAGGTCTATGGACTCACTTCTTCTTGATCCAAACTCATGGTTTAGTGTCCAGATCATGGTTCTAAATATTCTAGATCTAGTCAGATGATAAGACATGACAGTAATGAACTCATAAGAAAACAAAAAGGAAATATCCAAGTCCTGAATTGCCAAGGCAGACACAGGGTAGCAAACAGTATTCATTAATAGTGCCCTTTCTGAGCTTTTGCTCCCATAAATAACATACTCATTGTGATGGTTCGAATGTAAATGCCCCCAACAGGATCAAAGAGAGTGGCATTATGAGGAGGTGGAGCCTTGTAGGAGGTGTGGCCTTGTTGGAGGAAGTATGTCACTGGGGGTGGGCTTTGAGGTTTCAGATGCTCAAGCCAGGCCCAGTGTCTCCCTCTCTTCCTGCTGTCTTCAGATACAGATACAGAACTCTCAGCTACTGCTTTAGTGGCACAGCTATATCTGATGGGTATAGCAAAAGTCATAAAGCCAGCACAGCTGCTTGACAAAGATCCAGCAAAGCTAAATCACAACATGGTGGCTGTCATGCCACTTTTGTTTTTTTTATTTCTACATGTTTCATGCTTGGGAGCTTTTAATATTTGTACAACTTGGGGATATTCATTGATGGGAAATGTCTTATGAAACATTTATACCTTCTCCCAGGAATACTGCTTCTAAGCTCCCTGAGGAAAGACCTGAACACACTACTCCTCCTGCTTTTAGGGAGATATCCTTACCTACTTGAAGGTTTTCCTTATGGCTTGGAGATTGTTAGATATATAAAGAAATTAGAGATCTCCTTATAAGGCTCTGAGATAGTCTGAAAATATCTGCCCTTGCACTTACTTAGGAGAAAGATAATGAGGCCAAAGTAAACTTAAAATGGTCAACAAGATTCGGTGAGCTAGAGGAGTTGGAAGCAGATCAGATTACAAGCTTCTTCCTACTATAAACTCAGGGAATTATGTAGTATATACAGCAGCAAAGTTAGATTAGCTGAAGTTTCCTCTGCCCTGCACAGGGACTTACATTGATGATAAAGAATGGTGAAGAAAGATAATAAAATATGAGATATCAGGACTTCCCTTTCTTAGGAAAGTTAATGTGCAGGATCACTCTGATGCCATAAAAGAATGACAGAAATAGACATATAAACAAATTCTATAAAGATATAAAATATAAACATTGTATTATGCCAAAAATTAAATATTAGCTGCAGCAGATTTGGCCTGATGATTTTTCTTGGGCACTCTGACCATTAGGCATTAATAATACACTGCCAAGAACATGACAATACAAATCTCTCTTTTGGGAGTCTATAAATCACTTCTTTCTGATCAAAAATTTGGTTAAAAATACATAGATGAAAATTGGTTTTAAAATGCTTACATAAAAATGGGAATTATCTGTTTGGATTTGTGGGCAGTATAGCCTTTAAAGAAAAGACTTCAAAGTTTTAAGACCAGTGAGTTCAAGAGAGTCTTTAGATGTTTGAGGAGGTTCTACCCTTTCTCCACATCCCAAACAAATATTACACACTCCAATTTATTGTGTGGGTTGACTGGGGAGCAGGTAGTTTAGGGTTATATATTTCACAGTTGCTTGGATTTAGTGAACTAGTCAACTCCAGAATTCTGATTTCATAAAAATAATTAGTTCTCTTCTATAAAAGCCACTGTCCAAATTAGCATTTAAGGGACTTTACAATATGATTCTCAACTATTTTCTCAGTCTTACCTCTTGGTGATTTTCTACTTCATTGTGTCAGATATTCACAAAATCTTATTATTTCTTCTACCTGGAATATTATTTCCCTGACATTTTTCTTCCTATTAAAGTCCTAAACAAGTTTCAACTCACCTTCAATTCCTTTGCAAGGATGCTCTCAAACTTACCATTTAATTACTTACTTACTGTGTCTTTGTTTTACAAACACTTTCCCATGAAATCATTACCCATGCACTACCATGTTCTTTAATTCATATCTATCTGGAATTTATTTGAGACAAGAGAATAAGCCAAATTAACTTATATTTCTGTGGTGGTTTATCTTGGTCCTTAATGTGAGTGGATCTGGATTCAACTAAAAGTCACACCCCTGGGTGAGTCTGTATGGGTGTTTCCAGGATGTACTGAGGAGGGAACACCCTCATTCATAGTGGGCAGCACCTTCAAATGAGGGTGGTCCAGATAGAAAAATGTCTACAAGGAAAGCTGCTGATTTGGCTTGGTCCTCTAGAAAACTCTAACTAATATGTTGTGGCTTTAAAAGTTCAAGGGTCAAGTGACTGACATTTGAAGTAAATACTCATTATCAGTGTTTCCCTTCATTCTTTTTATGTACAGGTAGATATCATCACATAAAATTATCATTCCAAAGGTACTCTGAAAACCATCTTTTTTTCTTCATCCGGAGTAACTAACGGCACTTGACCTCATCATACCTACCTAGCCATTTTGGCCTTATCTCCATAACCTGAATTCTTAACTTCCCCTGTTTAGTGAAGTCTTAAATAATAACATTCTATGAGAAACAGTTTGAGTTCACATTGTTGCTGTGATGAGTTTCCTCCAAGGTGAGTGCCCTGGGAGGCCTAGCCCAGCATTATAGTAGAGAGAAGATGGTTACTTCTTGGTTTTGAAGGTCAACAAGCAGTAAACAAAAGCAATCGGGTGATGTTTGAATTGGGGTACTTTCTAGGAAGACAGTTGTAGAGGGATCATCAAATAAAGCTACAGAGTATGTTAACAGCATGGCTGTGGTTGCTCACAGAGGGAAATTAAGAAGCAGGCATAAAAAGCACATTATACAGGATTACAGGTGCAAGTGTGGGACATATCAAAGAGCCTGGCTAACCATGCCAAGAAGCTCAGGCTTAACTTCTGTAGAGATAGGCATCTAATGGCTCTAAGTAGGGAAGACAGTTGTGTCATAGTCATTTTTTGTTGGAAGACATTGAGACCAAGTGAAAGGACAAAAATAAGAAGACAATAACAACAGCCTTGGAAAGGATTAAAGAATACCAAAACTTAGTGCCAAGGAGAAGAGAGGGATGAGATGACTGGAGATGATTTAAAGGCAGCAATACAAATTCTTGGAAACAGTTGTATTCAGGGTGTTTCAGGAAGAGTAGCTAGAAGAAGCCTCATGCTCCAGTTCCTGTGCCTGTTGGTGCAGAGAAAGATCCCTAGCTCAGCCCTGGGCAAAGTGAGTCTGAGGAATGTGTGTGAGCCTTTGATGTATCCATGCTCATCTTCCAAATGGCTTACTTTTAACACTGGAGTGGGCGTCGGGGTGGAAATGAAAAGATGAAGGAGGGAGAAATGAACCCACATAATCCTCATTCATTTGTTCTGATTCCAACATTGAGGGTTCTAGAACAAGAAGTTTGAAACTACCAAAATAAATGCATAATTACAAGAGAAAGAAGAAATTGCCTTTTCATATCTTGAATATTTCTTGATGGCTCCCAAATGGAAACCTTTCCAAACAGTTCTGTTGAAGGTGGAAGGGGAAAGCTGATAGTTTGTACATGTTAAAGCTTTATGTAAATTGCATTTTAATTCTTACAATATGCCTCCATAAATTGGTGTCATTATTTCAATTTTACAGATGTGAGACCTCAAAGTCCAGAGAAGTTAATAGAATTTCTCAAGCACCCCAGATGGAAGCAGTAGAAGCTAAGTCTAAATCTACAGCTTCCTAGTTCTAAACCCTAGGCTTCTTCCATTACATGATACTGGATGTCAATTACTCAGGGAATAGCTTGGCTCCAGGAATAAGACTCAGGAAAATAGCTAACTATGGGGAAACTGAAGGGTTTCTTTGTCCCACAAGCTGCCACATGCTCAAAAAAGAATTCCTTACAGAATTCTTTTTTATTACTGCCAAAGACTGAATGAGACTCAGTTTCACAAATGATCACACTTATCATCTTCCATCCAAGAATCCTTCCTTAGTATTTGTGAAATGAAAGTCAGCCAATCAAACAAAAAGACCAGTGAGAAAATACAGAAAATAGGAAATTTCCTATCAGAGCTACAAATTGGGAGGCAATCTTAATGTCCTCCTTTAATTAGAAAGTCAGCACCAATACCAACAACCAATTTCCCCATCTAGGCTAGAAATTCTCTGCCCTAAAAGGACAAGGGTGACTGTAGAGACCAAAGGATTTCTCTTGATTCTGCTGTTTTAAGAACTCAAAATACCATTTAAATCAAGAACCAGTACTATTTAATGGGTAGATTAGTACATTGGCTTTTTCTGGTGGGACTTTTTCTATTCGGTACAGTTGTACCTTTGCCTCAGAAGTTTCAAAGCAGCCTTCGCATGACCTTGGGAAGATGTGAGTGAGGAGAGCAGAAAAATCTACTTGCAAAACAATTTACATTTGCTTAGGAGTGCTAACCACGCTGTACAACATACGTCAAAATTTTAAAGAGAACAGAACTTCTTTGGTCTGTGCAATGTATACAGTCCCTGGGCTTTGATGTTTCTGTTTCTGACCCTTTATTTGTACAAAATCGTCTGGTTAAAAAGAATCTTTTATATCTCACGACCGACCTGTCAAACATTATTTTAACTTAAAGAATAGCTGATTCTATGCAGCAAACCTCGAAAAGCCCCATGTTTAAAAACAATCTGCCATTATGCTATATGTATTTAATATGTTTTAATTGAGGGAACGTGCCACTAAGAGAAATTTTGTGTGTAGGTTCAGAAGACCAGAGACACACAAGTGGCAGCTACCACTGCGTCTGCTACGTCCAGTGCTTACGACTCAGTGGATTCAAATGGAAATTCAGCCACCCTCTTAGCACCATTTCTCTAATTATCCATACTCACAGGTTAAGAGCAATCTTCTAACTCTGGAATCAATGGACTATTTGAAAATTATTGAATATATCTTTTGGAGAACACTTCACATTGGACTCACCACAGCCCATTTTTTCCATTGTTTGACAAGCATTGACTTGATTCCCCCTGGCCAGTGGTGTAACCCTCCGGAAAGAGCTGTGTGAAGTGTTTCCCACCAGTCTCACTGAGTAGGAGGTCAAAATGCACAGAAATATCTGCTTTAGTGAGCTTGGAAGAGCTGGACATCAGAGGGAAGGAAGTGTGGGGATCGGCATAAAAGGGGTGTAGTTCATGGTTAAGCCAAGGGGAATGGCTCTGGAGGAAGTGATCCCTGCTCCCATTCACTGTGGAGAATTAGGCTGAGAGGCAAAAGGGAGTGGGAGAGGCTATAAATGGATTCTTGTGAGTATTTAAAAGCCCTGGCACTGTAATCAATGGTGCTTTTTCCATTTATTTCCTGTTATTGTTATTCATTGTTTTTGAGAATATTGGAGAATTATCTTGTGTCATTTTGTGTTGTGTGAGTTACTTTAACTGATAAAGGGGCACTAGGCAGAGCTTTTGAAGTCAGTCTACCTCACACATGCTAAGTAGCCACTGAAGGGATGACAATAAATGAAGGCATTAAAATCAAATAATAATAAACCCTCTAAGAGTTAAATAAAAAATACAGTAACAGTAGACGGACAGTCAAGAAACTCTGCCCTTGGAATAGTCCTTATTTGAGAATTCTGAATAGAAAATTTGAAACAAATTCCTAATTGTAGTCCTGGGACTCCAGTAACTTTCTATTTGAGACATGATGTCTGCGCTCCCAGTTTCTAACTGTAGCAATTCACTTTTAAAATGCTTATTTATTCAACTCACATATATTTACCTGGGTGAGTTTACATGTACAACATGTGTGTAAATGCCCACAGAAGTCAGAAGAGGTTGTTTAGCCCTCTGGAACTAGAATTTACAGGTGGCTGTGAGTCCCCATCTGGGTTCTAGAACCTGGGAACCAAACCCGGTCCTTCTGCAAGAGTAAGATGGGCCTTCTATCCAGTCCCCATAGCAACCCTAAATACCCAAAGACAACATTCTCTTACATCTTATTACCATTACAACTTCAATAAAACCAGTGACCCAGAAGGGGAGAACTAACTGCAAATGAAGGCAAAGACATGATGCTTCAATCAGAACTGAACGCCCCCCTTAAATTTCCATCATAGGACTATCCAAATCCTTCCAAATATTGTACGCTGTATCAGTTTGGAATTTTCTCTTTAAATATACACATCTTTGATATTAACACATTTATTAGTTGACTGTTATGGAAAGAACACAAACTGGGGGTTGGGGGGGTCTTAGCTTGCTGAGCTGCTCTCTCCCCAGTAGTAGGTCAAAAGTACCAGCTTGGATTTAGGAAGGCCTAGGCTCTATCAGCCATAACATTCATTACTCTAGTCAGAGAGAGGGTACTAGTGAAGAATGAACCAGCTCCAGCCAATGCGATCACATAGGGTCAACCAGATAAAAAAAGTTACAGTGATCCTAGAGCTATCCGAAAGGGGCTGACAGGAACTTTGAGATTTTATGGGCAAGGGGAAAAGGTTGCACAGCCCCCAGGCAGATTATGTCAGGCAGAGGGATGGTGGGGCTGCTTGTTATCTCTACTGTGTTTCTGCATGGTGGTTCCAGAGAAATCAGTATCACTGTTGCTGCTGGAGGAAAGTGATCTGCTTCTGGGAAGGTAACTGATTGCTCCTGCTCCAAGGTTAAGCCACAGGCCCATCATGGGACAACTGCTCCTACTTGGAGGATGATCTCACCATAGGAGACAATTTTGTGAGACTCCAATTGCTTGAAGGGAGTCTTGATCCCTTATCATAAAGATTCTCATCAGTCCTGTCCTCCCCAGAATCCAAGGTAACTCCAGAAGGCAGTGCACAGACAGGAAAAAAATAAAAGGAAGAGAAGCCAAGAAAAACAGGCCTGATTTAGGCCAAAGACTGAGCTCTCTTCATTACATTTTCTTATCAACTTCTTTGAAATGAAGGGATATATAATGCAGGTTTTTAGATTTCCTTAATATAGGTCTATCGTTCAAATAAATACATAAAGACACTTGTAAAATAAAGATCTAACTTCAGAGGCAGCGTGTGTGTGTGTGTGTGTGTGTGTGTGTGTGTGTGTGTGTGTGTGTTGTTGTTGTTGTTGTTGTTGTTGTTGTTGTTGTTGTGGAAATGTCTGAGGTTTATTCTGTCAGAGAATTTGTTAGTTTGATGATTTACTTGTTCATAGCCAGTTGTCTTATTTGAACATCAATGAGTTTAGGCTCCCAGTTAAAACAGTGTTAATATCCCCAATGAGCACTCACAGTCCCGAGTCAGCACCCTACATTTTACTTATTGTAACCATTCTTTTTGGCTGGTATTCAAAATGTATTACCATAGTATATTCTGGATGGGACAGATGGCTCAACACGTAAAGACCATGCAGTTCTTAGGGGGAATTCTACCTAGTTCAGGTCTCAGTACCCACATCAGGTGGCTCACAGCCACCTGGAACCACAGCTTCAGATGGAGTTCCATGCCTCTAGACTCCCTAGTCCCTGGCCCTCACATACACATGCCCATTCATGGACATACACGCTTATGCATAAGTAGAAAAGTAAAAATAAATCTTAAAAATTAAATAATGGCTTCTTTGCTTCCTATTTACTAACAGAAATTTTGCTTTTTGCTTTTATTTTGTTTTGTTTGGAGAGAGAGAGAACACGAAGTTGAGAAGGTAGAAAGGTGAAGGGGTGGGATATGGGAGGAGTTGAAGGGAGGAAAAACATGATCAAGATATATTGTCTGAGAATGATTGCTAGGGAAAGAAGATTTTTAAAAGAACTGCTACTTGAGCAAGAAGAATTTGTAATTATTTGAGAAGTTTGGTATCTGGAAATTTCTCATTGTGAGTTTGAGAATGCTAGTAATTTTAAAAATATCCCTTATACTTTTAACCTATTATTACTCTCGTTGTCTGTCTGTCAAGGCATTCTCTTCTTCCTATGCCCTTTGCTTAGCATCTCCCTGTAAATGTAAATGCCTGTCTTCACATCTCTGACTATAGGGACTGAAGCTGAGGAATTGCAAATGATTTGTTTTTGCCCCTTTCCCTATAAATATCATAAATATGTCCAATGAGTTGACTTTTATGATTACTGAGCATCTGATGTTTTTGACACAGATGACTTAACCTACATCACTCTTGCATTTGTTTGTTGGATCATCTTCTGCAGGGAATCGCTGACAGTGTACCTCACATGCTAGAGAGTTTTGTTCTCTACTGCTCTTGTATAACTATTGGGATCCCATTTTAACCATATTGCTTTCAACACCTTCCTTCCACACTCCTCTTTCTCTTCTAGATTGACTTTTCTGAAACACTGAAATACTTGTTTTATTTTCAAATAAAAACATTAGACAATAGAACATACCAATAAATCCTCAGACAGGAGCTCACTGTCAAGTGGAGGGTGGCGCCAAGTGCTTTTGCTTGTGTTCTGTGACTGTCTCTATGTGACTATGTTCTGCCTCATATCCAGCCTCAAGTTGCCTTTGTGCAACAAGGGAACTTCATTAAGAATGTAAAAACAGAAGTGAATTTTGATGAAAAGAAATACAAGTTTATGGAATTTAAGGTTTTAAGAAATATTCAAAAGAAACAAAATGTAGTTAAAAGAAAACAAAAAAAAATGTCTACTATGGTCTCTACAGCATTGGAAAATAACAAAGAAGATGGAGTAAATGAGATGCTGGTGACCTGTGAGTTCATAATCAAGCCAGTGGAAAATGCAGAGCTAGACATAAAGCATGACAGTTAGGAGATCTGGGACTCTGTGCCAACCTCCCCACAGAGCCTGTGGCTGATGTGGCTGCACTACTGGTATTGTTTATGTATAACACAATGGACAAGTGCAGCTCTAACATAACTAAGACACAATTGTCTTTTATATGCTATTGTCCCTTTCAAATGGATTCAGTGACAGTGCCAGGAAATTACTAGAGCCACTAATTCAGTAAGGCTTCAGGATGAAACCAATATATCCATTTCATTTCATTTCTATCCACTAGATAGAAATGCAAAGGGAATCAGGAAAGCAATCCCAATGGAAATAAACATGCTAAGAAATAAACGTAAGCAAAGAGGTGACAGACATTTACGTTAGAAACTATGAGACACGGGTGGCAGAAGTTGAAGGAGACAAAAATGGTAGGAATACAGTCCTCTAATCACAGCACAGAAGAATTCATTTAGTTAGTATGTTAGTACTACCCAGAGTTACATATAGATAGGCATAATTCCTACGGGCTAGGTATAGCAATGCATGCCTTTAATCTCAGCACTTGATAGACGAAGTAAGTGGATCTCTGTGAGTTCCAGACCATCCAGGGTTAAGTAGTGAGACCCTATCTTTAAACACAAATCATTCCAATGGTACATTCCACAGAAATAGAAAAAATTCTATAGATTTTTGTACAGACCCCCCCCCAAAGTCAAGGCAATCTTGAGCAAGAAAAAAACTAAAGGCACCACATTTCCTGATTTCGAACTATATTCAAATTCATCAGTCCAGGGTTGTATTAATATATGAAAACAGACACACAGATCAACAGACCAGAATACAGAGTTCAGCAATAAACCTACACACACACACACACATACTCAACTAATATTTGACAAGAGTGCTAAGAATACACAATGAAGAAAAGTAGTTAAGTATTGCAGGAAAAACTGGGTATCATACGTAATAGACTAAAGTTGAACACCAATCTATCACCATTCACAAAGGTTAAGTCAAAATGCCTTAAAAATCAGTACTGGGGATGATCTTGGAGCACTCTGTCCTAAATAGGATTTCTCCATCACATCCCTCCCCTGGTGGCTCAGAGAACTGCAGAAGAGGAGTCAGAAAGAGTGTAAGAGACAAAGGGAACAGATAACACCAAGGAAACAAGGCCTTCGAAACACAGCAAGACCGACACACATATAAACTCACAGAACTGTGGCAGCATGCACAAGCTTGCATGGGTGTAAGCCAGGTGTGGTCTTGGCACTAAGAGGGCAAGTAGACACAGGCCCACATCGCTAACCCAAAAGCTAGCTCTAATTGATAACCTCTTGCAAGTAAAAAATTAGTTTTCTCCAGTGGAATATCACTGGGTATATAAACAAAATTTAAGAGACTTAAGGAGAGGCCTCGTGCCATGTAGTAGATGGACAACACAAAATGAACTCAGCGGTATTTTGGAGGATTTTTGTTGTTGCTGTTATTGTTGTTTTTCTCATAATGCTTTATCTGGGCATTTAAAAAAATCTTATATGTCTTAATTGTCCCTGACACTCCTTCAAGAATATGCACGGAGTTGCCAAATTTGATTGTGACAATCATTCTACCATTCAAGAAATCACACTGGTTGTAGTGGTGCACACTGGTAGGATTTGCTGAAGGAGGCAGACACAGGAAAATTACGAGTTCAAGGCCAGCCTGGGCTACAAATTTTAGTTGGGTGTTGGTGGTACACACCTTTAATCCCAACACCTGAGAGGCAGAGGCAGGCGGAACTCTGTGAGTTTGAAACCAACCTGGTCTACAGAGCAAGTTCCAGGACAGGCTCCAAAGCAATACAGAGAAACCCTGTCTAGAAAAAAAAGGAAAGAAAGAAATCACATTATGAACCCTAGATTTATACAATGTTTTATATCTCAACAATGCTAGAAAAATATTAAATACTCAAGTAAAGATCTTTTTGATTGACAAAAACAGAATGCTTTCAATGACAGTGATCTTCCTTTGATGCAGCTGGGAAATTACAAATGTTACTCGACTGCATGACAATACTCAGGCCATAGATTTCTATGGCCCCCTAAGTTCTATACATAACTTTAATGTTAGTAAATCAACATGTAACATACTAACATTAAATATGATTAGCGTTAGTATTAATTTTTTCCCTACCTGTGGAGTATGGAATGGAATGTGCAGTTAATGTTTCCTTTCTTTAGTGCTTTTAAAGGATCTGACTCCTCCATACTGTTGACTTGGTGAGACCCAATAACCAGCAACAGAACTCTAAAAAGAAAAGTGCACATTTGTGTGGAGAAACACTGATTAAGTGGTGCCCCTGATCACACCCGCTTGGATGTAGTCAGAGTTACATAACATGGGTTTAAGAAGGAGGGAGGCAAGCACGTGGCTCTCTCTTGCCTGGCTGTGGTGACTAGGAAGCATTTTCATGGTCCGTCCTGCTCAGGTGCAAACCTGGTCACTAATGTTTATGCCTATCTCTGACTCCACTTTGTAAATATCAATATCCATCCTTTCCTATATTCCTCCAAAGGCTTTCTAGCTACTTAACTAAGTCCTACTTACACACATCTTCTTTGCACTGCAATACCAAGAAATACTATTGGCACTCCTCACCATTAATAAAAATGGAAATGTACACACAATTATAAAGTCATGATCAGGGTATTCTTGACAGCCTATTTATTTGTCTTAGTTGTGTTCCACACTGGGATCAGCCCTTGTCAGAAACAGTTATAGACCCATGTTGGCAAACTCATTTCATTTCCTAGAGATCACACATGAACCACACTGGCCAAGTGGGACTGAAGCATACTAGAAAAAAAAATGGCACTCCAAAGTAGCAGATGCTACATTGAGGACAATGACATCAGATGGTCCTAATTTTCTTGAAAATTTGAAAACCTATATTTTCATATGAAGTTTCTGTAGTTGTCGACATGGTCTTAAAATGTTTGAAAATGTTTGTTCAGAACTTACACTCAAGTACACATTGGATAGATTCCCTGGGAAGAATACCAAGTTGTGAACTCACAACAGAGTTCCCTCAGCCTTGCTCAGCTGTCACTCACATGTAACTTCCATAACGAAGATCTCAGATGAGAAGAAGGAAGCTCACCATCAGAAATTACTTCTCTGCATGAAGCACTTGCATACAAGTACTACAAACAGGACAATCTGTGTTGATATGGGAGAGAGTGTCATACTGGGTGCCGTGGACATTTGCATTTAAGGATGGATGGAAGCTATTTTTCACCTTCCTACTGTATTTACAAACAGCCAGGCAGGTCAAACAAAAGGATATGTTTCCTTTAATCACAGTGGTCCTGGGCTAAGCATTTTTCTCTTCCTGCTCCCTTTACTGTTCAAGTGCTGGTACTGAGGCAAATGTCATTGGTCACTGTCTACAAGGCTATCACTCTCCCCTGGGATGATGCACTTGCAGCCTAATTTCATAATTTTTTTCCAGATGCCTTGAACAAACCGAGCTTAAGCTGCTGAATCTTTAGATACCATCCAAGGAAGTCCAGTGGAATATCACACTGTGCTCAGAGATGCACCTCAACAGATAGCCACCTTCTTAACCCCCTTTTTAATTTAAATTAGAAACATTCTTGTTTTACAAGTCAATCCCAATTCTGTCTCCTTCCCCTCCTCTCCTGCCCCCCACCAATCCCCTATCCCATCCCCTTTCTGCTCCCCACAGAGGGTGAAGCCTTCTATGGGGATCTTCAAATTCTGTCATATAATTTGGGGCAGGGCCTAGGCTGAGAGAGTATCCCTCTATGTGGAGTGGGCTCCCAAAGTCCATCCATATACTAGGTATAAATACTGATCCACTACCAGAGGTCCCATAGACTGTCCAGGCCTCCTAACTGACACCCACATTCAGGGGGTCTGGGTCCGTCCTATGCTGGTTTCCCAGCGATCAGTCAGGGGTCCATCAGCTCCCCCTTGTTCAGGTCAGCTGTTTCTGTGGCTTTCTCCAGCCTGGACTTGACCCCTTTGCTCATCACTCCTCCCTCTCTGCAACTGGATTCCAGGAGTTAGGCTCAGTGTTTAGCTGTGGGTGTCTGCTTCTGCTTCCATCAGCTACTGGATGAAGGCTCTAGGATAGCATATAAGGTAGTCATCAATCTCATTATAGGGGAAGGGCATTTAAAGTAGCCTCTCCACTATTGCTTAGATTGTCAGTTGGGGTCATCCTTGTAGATCTCTGGATATTTCTCTAGTGCCAGATTTCCCTTTAAACCTATAATGTCTCCCTCTATGATGGTATCTCTTGTCTTGCTCTCCTCTATTCTTCCCCACACTCGATCTTCCTGCTCCCTCATGTTCTCTCCTCTCTCCTCTTCTTCCCTTCTCTTTCCCCTAACTCCCTCCTCCCTCCCTCCATGCTCCCAATTAGCTCAGGAGATCGTGTCCCTTTCCCCTTCTCCTGGGGACCATGTATGTCTCTCCTTGTTTCCTAGCTTTTCTGGCTGGTAATCCTATTTCTAAAATCCATATATGAGTGAGTACATACCATGTTTATCTTTTTGTGACTGGGTTACCTCACTCAGGATGGTTTCTTCTAGTTCCATCCATTTGCCTGTGAATTTCAAGATTCCATTTTTTTTTCTTCTTCTTCTTCTGAGTAGTACTCCATTGTGTAAATGTACCACATTTTCTTTATTCATTCTTCAGTTGAGGGACATCTATGTTGTTTTCAGGTTCTGGCTATTCCAAACAATGCTGCTATGAACATAGTTGAACAAATGTACTTGTTGTATGAATGTGCATCTTTTGGGTATATGCCTAAGACTGGAATTGCTGGATCTTGTGGTAGCCTGATTCCCATTTTCCTGAGAAACTGCCATACTGATTTCCAAAGAGTCAATATGAGTTTGCACTCCCATCAGCAGTGGAGGAGTGTTCCCCTTTCTCCAGCATAAACTGTTGTTGGGTGTTTCTGATTTTAGCCACTCTGACAGGAGCAAGATGGTATCTCAGAGCTGTTTTGATTTCCATTTCCCTGGTGGGATAGCCACCTTCTTAAAGAAGAATATTTTAAACAGTGCTGGTGAGTAATGAAAGCAGGACATGTATTTCTCAGCCTACTTTTACTTACAGTTACAATTTTAATGACAACATGTTGAAAATTTAGCAGAGACATGACTATATACAAATAGCCATCAATACATTTTTTTTGGTTTTTTGAGACAGAGTTTCTCTGTATTGCTTTGGAGGTTGTCCTGGAACTCACTCTGTAGACCAGGCTGGCCTCGAACTCACAGAGATCTGCCTGCCTCTAACTCCCGAGTGCTGGAATTAAAGGCATGCACCACCAATGCCTAGCTATAACCATCAATACAACTGGAAGCTTATCCACCCTAAGTAATAATATTCATGTATTTAATATTTAATTTATTAACACTCTCACAATATTTTATAGTCACTTGTTATGAACACCCTGAAGAATCTCCCAGCACACACCACTCATAAGATAGCTGTACCTGAAACTGGAAAGCTGACAAGTCTTGTTGATGACAGACAAAATGTGTTAACAGTTCAAAACCCACCTTTTGTATTATGTCAATGAGTTAAATTAAACCACTTGTCAGAGATCTATGTATTTAAAAACTTTTGTGAGAACATATAGCACCATGCTGGCATCACTTTACTACTAAGTATATGAACAGAGGAACCCAAATTATAATTATGGAAAGTTGAGGCTTCTGGAGTAGAGGAATGAACTCTAAGATCTCCAAGCTTTTTAAGCCCCAAATCAAATTTTATGTACCTATTTTTAGTCCTAGAGAAAGTGAGTTAATTCCAAGCAAAATAAAGAAGACAAAATAAATACATATCAATTTAATTACATGGAAGTATAGGAATAGAAACTGAATTATCCAGAAAGAAGGAAGGAAGGAAAGAAAGAAGGAAAGAAGGAAAGAAGGGAAGAAGGGAAGAAGGAAGGAAGGAAGGGAGAAAGGAACAAACGAAGGAAGGAAAGAATGAGTCATAAGCTTAAAAGACCAAAAGGTAGCCGTTGACATTCTATTCATTGACTTCTAGGAAACTGGTTGTATCCCATGAGAACGCACTTTCAGCTGCATGTGCCATGCTGTATCACAATACATTGGAAATAGAATTCACAGTAAGCGCTCTAATTCAGAACATGCCAGAGAGCATCAGACACACCTGCTTCTCACACCAGTCAGTGCCTAATACAACATGACGCCTAAAACACACAGCAAAACACAGTGGAGTCAAGCATGATTGGCTGACAGAGGATTCTGAAGAGCCATGAACGTCCCAGCAGAGCATCACAGCTGCACATGAGAAAGCCACAAACAACACAAACAGAGAGAACAGTGGGCTCTGGGCTCCTAGTCTCTGAAATATTACATTTTATCACAAGCAGGAAAGAACTGGGGAGAGAGTACCATGATAAATCTGAGGGTCTGTGTCTCTACACTTTTGTAGAGGACTAGCAAGACAGGCATGAATGAAAGCTGTGGTCTCTTCATACCCAAAGGGAATCACGAGAGTGTCACAAGTTTTGTGTCATCTACCAAATTATTTTACTGGTTATAAAGTGTCTGACTCTCCATCAGGTAGCTTGCCTTCATCTGGAGAAAAATGCCATGAAATACATGCACTGGAAAAATAGATTGATTTAAAATTGGGCCAAAACTGAAAAAAAGGAACTGTTTATCAGTTGATACTTCCTCCATATCAATACTGGAGTTCAAAGAAAAGACAGAAGGGAAGCCAGAAACCCCTATCTGCAGATCTAGCTATGGGCCCCAGAATAGGACCTGGGTACATACCCTTCTCTCAAAGCCAGAAGCCATTTCAAAGCAAACCATTTCATCCAAATATAACACTTTGTACAGCAAGATAGAACTGAAAGGAACAATTTTATTTTTAAAAATTAAATCTTAATTTCAAAGAGGGTCACTGTAATATTTCCAAAATAAGCTAGAACTGAGAATGACAATTTCTTCCATCTTAATTTTGAGGACATTCTGTTACAATTTGTCAAGAAAATTGCATTGAATGACCCAAACAACTGTTTACATAACTACCCATTTTCCACCAGTGCAATTTGGTAGACTGAGAGTAAGTTGAATTATGTTGAATTTGTTAACTGTGCTGTCAAAAGGATTTGATGACTATGCATGGCAACATGTGTTAATCAAAATATGCAATAATTTCATCCATTTAAAATAAATCTTAAAAATTCACCCATTAAAATAAAACTTAAAAAAGAGTTAAGAAAAAAGTTAAAGAGTTTTGTGTACTGTCTACCTATTATTGATTAAATACAGCATAGTGTATGATCAGAACTGAAGGCTTATAATAATTATTAAAACAATAAAGAAGTAAGTAGATACTAATTTAAACAGAGTACAAAGGTGTGGTGATATATTATTTATGATTTATTAAAGCTTGCCTGAGGATTCAGAAAGCAAAATCAGACACAAGCTATAGAAGAAGTCATTAGGTGGTGGCACAGACCTTTAATCCCAGGATTCAGGAGATAAAGGCAGATGGCTCTCTCTAAGTTCAAGGCCACCCAGGGGTACATTAGAGTAAATCAATCCAAAAGAGAATTAGAGCTCACACGTTTAATCCCAGGACTCATAAGAGGTATATAAGACAGGAGCAAGGTCTTAGCATCAAGCATTCACTCTCCAGTCACACTGAGAAGAAGCAGCAGGATCAGCGCATTCAGCCTGAGGTAGCAGTAAGAGCTAGTGGTCAGCTACTTTGCTTTTATGACCTTCAGCTTGAGGCTTGCACCCCAGTAACAGCCTCTTGGTCTTTTATTTTTCATGTTGCACAATGGCTTTACAGTGACTCCAGACTCCAAGTTCACTTAAATTATTAATGACAAAGTACATCTCAAAGATTCTGTATGTACTGTGCATGTCAGTGTACACATCAACCAGAGACATGTAAACAGGTATAGAAAGATTCCTTTTTAGTCTTTGTCGTAAACAGTTAACAGTTGTGGAGGTATATCTGACCACAGCACATGATCCAATTGTTTTAATCTCAAAATCATAATTTAAAACAGCACATGTAAGTTGATGGCATTTGAACTTGTCGTGTTTAAGGAAACACTGCATCTCTAAATTCCATGTGTCTACACAGTAAACTCCAATCCGCTCCTCATTTCTAAGGTTCTAAAATGTTCTGGGAGAGAGTTAAAATAACAAGAAAAGCAGGGCATTTACAAAGCAAAACTGACTGCTTCAAACACCTCATTATCACAGCATCTTCAGACTGTAGGCATTGAAGGGAAAGATATTTTTACTAGAGACAGAAATGGAAAGGAGGGAGCTGTAGCCAATGTGTTGTCACATTGAAAACAGAACCAAGCCCCCATGGTTTCCCCCAGTTTTTTTCCTTCAAGCAAATCAAAGATGCCTCTGCTACTTTAAGTCCAAGCTGCCTGAGATCTGCTTCATTTAAAAGCCAGAACATTTAGGTTGGGCCCAGAAACACATTTTCATTAGCTTTCCAGACTTAGAAACTGGAAAATCCTATGTCAGCTGTGAGATGCTCAAGAAAGTATGATTAGTGGAGATGTTCAAGGAAGTGTGGTTAACAGGCATTCTGGGGAAGAATAGCAAAAACTTGCAAAAGCCCAAGTCTTTGTCCAGAAAGATGGATTTTCATGGCAAAGCACCATAAAGAGCCAGGGCATTCTAATAGATACACTGTTATCAGAACTGCAGTTCTTACTGCCATCTAAAACATGCTGTCAGTAAACAGAGGTATCTGCTAGAGTAAGTACTGGACAATGTCTACCTGATTAGTTAAGCAAGAATGGCATGTGTATAAAGCTTGGGCAATAGCTCATATCTTAGAGATCTACATTCAAAAGTAGCATAAATAAGACAAATATGGCGAGTCTCTGATCAAAAGGGACAATAACACTCTATGAACTTTATGGCATTCCTCTCCAGACTTCAAAGCCTCCGATAAATTGTGTCATGGGCCAGTCCCATAGACAGATAGGGAAAATACCATTCTCCTGACCACATGGGTGTAATATCTGGAAAGATAAAAGAAGTGTTTCTCATTCAGGCTTTTCTTCAGTAAAAAGGGCACCATATAAATCTAACAAGATGCTGCCAACTAGAGCTGTGTGATTAACTTAAGCAAAAAAAAAATAATAATACTCATTTTCATAGTTACAATGATAATTTTCACACACTGAATATCCAGTTCCCTCATAGATTCTAGTCAAACCTCCAGATTGCCAGACAAAATGTGGTCTGGTCTCTTCATTATCTTAATGCAAATCTTTGGTGGATCCATATAATCCTTACTGGATTAATGGAAAAATCCACTCACTAGCAGTCTTCAATTTGTATAACTCCTCATGCATTCATCTGTTCTCTCACCAAATATATTTCCCTACTACATTTTGTAACCTCATACCACTGAAATGCTTAATATTTCTTATAGAGAACGATGATTTTGACTTTTCCAGAAATTTCCCTATTCGCTGTTTTTTGTTAATGATGATATTTGATCACTTTATTTTTTTACAATGTGCAATTATGAACTAGAAATGTAGTTCAGTGATAAAGCATTTCTTCAGCATGAGTGAACTCATAATGTACTGAAAAACAAAATAAAACTGGCCTGGTGGTACTGGCTTTAATCTGAGTTACTTAGGAGACTGAGATAAGAAGAATAATCACAAATTCAAGGCCAGTCTGGACAAGCTCAGTAGTAGGTCATTGAACTTGCATCCATGAAGACTTATGTTCAATCTCTAGTTACACACAGTTGTACATTTCATAGCAAAATGAAATGCACACATTATATATCTTAAGAATGAATTCCCGAAACTGCTAAGACAGTGAATCCCTGTCATTCTACAGCACTTAGCTTTTTCCATGGAATGCTTCCTGCATTACAATTATTTTTAGATATTTTTACTTGCAATGTTTGGGTTGAACCCAAGACTTAGCACATGCCAAGCAAGCAAGTACTCTGCCTTCCACCTAAAACCCAATGTATTTTTAATACTAAGATTTTAGGCATCAGGAGCATACACACACACCCAGAGACTGATATTGGGGTTCAATCTTCAAGAAAAGCAAAGCTTCTGGCCACTAGCTCTTACCTCTAGCTCAGGCTGACCCATACATAAGCTCTTCATCAAGTCTCAAACTGCTGCCTCTCCTCCATGTAGCTGGAGAATGAATCCTCTATCCTCAGTTACTGGAGAATGAAAAGCCCCTCTGAGCCCTTGCTTCTGTCTTATACACTTCCCTAATGTTGGTATCAAAGGTGTGAGCTATCATTCTCTTTTATACTGATTCACTCTTGTGTAGATCTGGGTGGCCTTGGACTCACAGTTATCTGTCTATCTCTTAATCTTGAGTCCTAGGATTAAAGGTGTCTACTACCACCTCCTACTTTCTGGCTGCTGTGATTTGGTTGAAGAATTCTTTATTTATTTAGTAAATATGCTAACTTTGCAAGTTTACTAAGACCACAAAAAAAACTGTCTAAATCATTCTAAATAAAACAAACACAGAAAGACAGACTGTGTCATCTGTCTATTTTGGGCAAACAGCAATGTAAGTTGTTGCCATTGTTCTCCCCTCAGAGTGACATTCATACACACATGACTTCAGGCTCACCTAGACTGAAAGTGTCAGAGAATGTTCATTTCAGTAAGCACCATCACTTATCCCTAAGGTGAGTCAAAGCATTGATAGACTATTCTAAGGGAAAAGCATTTTGTGTAAGTTGTGCCTAAGCAGTGGCATGCGTAAAGTAAGGAGCATAAAAAGGTAAATTCAGATTGAGAGGACAAAAGACACCAGTACTTTTTATGTCCTCCTATTGAGTAAAATCAACTATTTCTCAGTTTTTACATCTGCATGCTTCTTTTAAATCACACTCATCTGTCTCGGTCTTGATCGCCATTGTTTGTATCCTTTTTCTTATGCCTTGTCTCTAAGAAACACTAAGATCTATTTTCTTCAGTACTCGGTATTTTGTAAGCCACATGTACCCCACATTTTGGTGACATTTGGTGATCATCAGATGACTACATTGGAATGGAAAATAAGAGGCATTCCAGCTCCCAGGCAAAGTCACTCAAAAGCTTTTAATTCATTTACAATCGAGAATTGTAGGTTCCATTAGCACAACGATAACATTCTCATGCCAGAAAAATAAAGACAGATCATTAGTGAGAGTAACAGCAAGAGAATTCCCAAAATTTGCTATCTTAACAGCCATCCTGTCTCAACCACCAGGCCAACTTTCTCTTTGATAAGCTACCAATATCTATTTATTGGATCAACATTTTATACTACAAATACTACAATGGGACAATTATTTTGCTAAAGGCCATAGTTAAAATTATCTTTGTCTAAGCTGGCTGGTGAGTTAGTACAGAATAACACACCCTTCTAGTGACTTTAATTCTACAAAAAACAGTAGTCAGTCTTGTCTAGGGGAAGTCTTGATGATGATGCTACTGCTAAACAAAGATCTGCAGGAGACAGAACCTTACATAGCAAGAGGTTGGGAAAAGGTCCTGGAACCAATCACAAAAAAGTGTTAAAGTGCATCTTAACAAAATGATGTTAAAGCTATCTGTGTGTGCTTTAATTCTACCTGTTGTCACATGGCTCATTTTAGTGATTTGTTTGATTAACATAAATGTGTCCAATGTTCTTTTTATATGCTTATGGCATGACTATAAAAGGCAAACAATTATGGTTCCCAAATGGAAACTAGTATTATCAGAAAGAATTCCTTCAAATCATTTACTTTAAAACCTAAATTATTATGCAAGTCATATATCTTTCCAAATGTAATTATATCAACCTGGTGTAACACCAAAATTAATTTCTTGAGATAGTTAAGCATAAATTTGTAATTCATCTTGGCAGATTCACTAAGATCTGTTTCATAAAACCAGATGTTCTATCAGTGCTTTTACTGAAAAAAAATGTTTTTTTCTATACTCATAGTGGGTGGCTGGCAACTTATGCTTTGAAAATGTTCCAGTCTTAATCA
Source organism: Cricetulus griseus (assembly GCF_003668045.3). Classification (NCBI taxonomy): domain Eukaryota; kingdom Metazoa; phylum Chordata; class Mammalia; order Rodentia; family Cricetidae; genus Cricetulus; species Cricetulus griseus. The sequence continues at coordinate 27,004,633 of NW_023276806.1, forward strand.
TTGTGGTCACATGGTGAGGAGAAGGACTTTGGAGACATAATAAGTCATTTATTCATATGCTAAAATGGGCTCGAAAACTCTTAATTCACTGTCCCCTCAGACCTGCCCATTCTTGGCTCACCTCAATGGGAAGAGTGGGTGGCCATCTACTCAAAAAGTTGTGTTGATTTCTGGTCTAGTTTTCAGAAGAGACTGTCCACCCTCCTATTCAGCCAGTTGACTTTTAAAATAGAGAGCCACTCCTTAATCATCAACAAGAAACTGTTTCTTGCCAGAGAATGGGCTCCTGAATCATTGCTAGCTGAATCTACCAGGAGCCATGTGAAAGGAATTTCAGTCCTGGAGATGATTTTGAAAACTAAAAGCATGTCACTCTCTAGACAGCAGCATTCCCACCCCTAAACTCTACTGTACCATCAAAAAGTTGCATGTTTAGCTCATGCTTTGTTGGCCTCTGACAAGACAGTTACTTTGTTGTACTTGGCCCTCAGCTTACATTAATGGATGTCCTAAAAGGGTCTTTCAAAACTTTATAAAACAGACTACTGTAATTACTTAATAATGTCATTAAAATGTCATTCACTAGCACCCAGTGTCCTCTAAACAAAGACACACTTAAGGAGTGGGCCTCTGGCTCTGACCTCAAAAAAATGATGAGGGCATCTTCTCCTCTCTAGTGACAGACTGCTCAAAACTGACCAGAGCATCTTTGCTTCAATTACAAAGAAGCTCAGAGTTCATGCTATTAACTCAAATATGTAACTACGCAAGTCTTTACAAGTATGCATTTATTCTATGTTTTCCCTGAAGTTTTTCATGACCTCTGGCTTTTGCTTCATGTATTTATCTAGGGCTTTCATAGATGGCATTGAAAGACATCCCAAAAAATGTTGTTGGAAATTATGTCCCATATCTAAAGGGGAAAATAAAATAAGGCATCCTATGAAAGGTAAAATTGGGGGAGAAGAAAATAAGATTAGATGCTGATAACAAAAAAAAGCCTACACTCTTTCCCCTTTTCTGTTCGTTTAAACCTACATCAAATCATTTTCTTGCAGGGTCATTCGATATGTAAATTGTATTTTGAATTAAATGAAGTATGTCCTTAATTCTTTTTTTCAATTAAAATAAAAACCTCTAAGCACTAACAGTGAATAAAGTAGAGGTGGTAAATGGTCCATTCAGAAGAGAAAAGGCATGAACATAAGCATAGAGTGAGGCTGAAGGAAAGACTGGCCAAAAGAAGAAACTGTATACTCATGGGGATGAAGCAGATGAAAAGAAATAGAAAACAAAGGCTTGTCTGCGGTAGGACGAGAATGAATACTTTGACGCAAGCACAGAAACAAAGCCATTCAAGTCATGTGCCAGTTAAAGGCAGCTATTCCATTGTGTGATTGATGCTGTAGTCTGGGGTTAGAATGACCAGACCTCAGTGACAGTCTGTCATGAGCACACCATGTCAGGAACACAGACAAACACATTGATGCCTTCCCCAATGTCATAACTTATTGACTAATAATAAATTCACAAGGTACAGCTTTGGGGAGGGTGTCCGGCAGGAATTTGGCAAACAGTTCAACTTTTCTTGATTCTCCTGGGTGAGGCAAACAGGTTCTTTCATTTGAATCTTAATTTCCAATACTAACTTTCAAATTGCACATTACATATCACATGTGTGTGTGTGTGTGTGTGTGTGTGTGTGTGTGTGTGTGTGTGTGTGTGTGTGTGTGTGAGTGTGTGTGTGTACATGTGTTTGTGTGTGTCACTGGATATCTAGAAAGGGTAGAAGAGGCCACAGCAGAGTTCAAGGTGGTCTAACTATGAAGAGTCATAATCTGATAGACATTCAGAAAGTGTCAGCTGGAATCAAATAATTAACAAGGTTGGAGTCAGCTGGAGAGTCTATCAGCTGCTGAGGTAACAGATCTGAGCAGAGCTGCAAAGTTGAGTTCAGTTGAGGAAATGAGCTACAGGACCAGGATGGCTGTAGAAGTAAATGCCAAGACAAAGCACAGCCGACTAAACAGGCAGACAGAAGGATGGCAAATCCAGAAAGATGAATCAGAGGACAAGCAGATGACAATTCATGCAGGTCTTGTCAATAGTAAGTGGAGCTGAAGTCCCTGGGACAGCTAGGAGTTCTCTGCCCATTGTTCCAGCAATGGACATACCTAGGTGTCAGATGACAGATCAGTGGAACTGTCACCACCATTACAGTGTTCGGTGTTCCTTTCTGTAGGGTCCAGTTGGCCAAAATGAGCAATTTCCTAGGACCTGGAATGTCCTGTAAGTTCTTTTTCTGGATTTCCTGACATGATTTTAATGTGCTCTTCCAGTCCTAAGTTCTAATGAATTTACAGGAAGGCACCCTTCCTACTTTCAGGATTATTTACCAGTTTGTTCTTTCATCATTGGTCCATATAGATGGTACCATTCATGTGTCTACCAAGGTGCAGAGTCATTCTCCATTATCAAAATAGAACCAAAGATACCTGTAAAATAGAGTCTCACTGGCAAGCTAAGGTCTGAAAAACCACTGTTTTGTACAACATGGAGTAACTTAGGGCAGGGTGTAGCCTGATCTCCATAATATCTAACAACATGCTGTCACCTACATTGGTTTGATTTAAAGTATGGCTTATTCACAGGAAATGATCATCTTACCAATATTTAATATTCTATTACAGTTTTTTCTTAGTTAATATACTCAAGTCCATGAATTCCCTTAGGATATCAATAAGTTCAAATTTAGTGCTCTCAAGATGGTTGGAGTTCTGCCCCATAATTGCCAACTTAGAAAGGATGGAGCAGTCTGAAGGAAGAGGTCTATGATGGTGAAAATCCTTTTCAAGCCAGTGATCCTCATGCCTAAGGTTTTCCCAAGTACTGCATTTGTGTTTCAACTTTCCCTCTTAATAGTTTACATTTGACAGGCCATCAGTAAGTCACTGGCCCATTGGAAAATTTCAAGATTGGTCTCCGAGGTCAGTGACTTCAGTGTTACCTAGGATTATTACAGATGCAAATACCAGGCTCTGCCTTGGAGCTCTGGAATTTAAACACAGGGCCTCACACCAGTGTTTCAGCAGCCTTCCAGTTATTTGTAATGCACCTCCGAAACCGGAATATCATGGAAACAGGAAGCTCAGACATCTACTCATTCACAAGTGTGTTGTGTTGGATGGGAAGTGATCATACATGGGAATGCAAGAAGACTCAGAGAAGAAGCCCAGAAAGAGAAAAGTCAATGATGCCTAGTATTCTGCTTCTAAAGATTCCAATGTGAGCTTTGGTGCTCGTGTCTAAACTGCTTTGTAACGTGCTATTCGCACGTTTGTGTCTGTGCAGGGTTTCATTTTTGCTTGGGGCTGAAAAGAGACAGTTTGACACCAAGTTTGCTAAGCAACACTGATACTAGGCCTTCAAAGACACTGGGCTTTCTTAACTCATTATCCTTAAATAGACAAAGTGACTTAACCCCGCCCCCAAGTTCCTAAGTCACTCTCCAAATGATCAAGTTTCCTCCTAGTTTTAGCTCCATACAGGGATCAACATCACCCGTGCAATTTAGTCACCCCTAAGGTAAAGCTTTGCAGCTGTTTAAACAGTGTGTGGCCCATAACAAGACGACAGTGTAGGGCAGGAAGCAAAGAGAGATCCCATTTCTAATTGAAGTCTGATGGGAGTGGCAATAGGTGGTACTTGCTTTCTTAATCAGAGTTCATTTGCTTATCATGAATTTTTAAGCCAATAGCTCCCTCCTTCTGTTCCCCCCCCAAGTACTTTCACTCCGAGAAACTGCCATTTCCACCACTGCTAATTAGTTATGGATTTCAAAATTGAATCTGCTGAGTTCTTCTTTGAATACAAGTGCTTGTTATTTGAAAATGTCTATGCTGTTATACCTGAAAACGTTATCTTCTTCATGACCAGGAGAGATGATTTCAAGAAAAACAATAAAAGGGCCTAAAGGGGCATGAAGAAATGTTGGTTAGATGTTGTGACCCAAATAAGAGATATTCATAGATAGGTTTTCAAATAAGACACAGGAGTGCATACAAGTATATATACATCTCCAAGTCTGCATGCTCGTACTGGAACTACTGAGCAAGAGTGAATTGATTCTGTGAACAGCTTTATTATCTAAAATCAAGTTTATGAAGGATTTAATGAGAAAGGTGTGTATCATTGATTCTCTTTATACACAGAAGACAAAGTAGAAAGAAAAGCAGAACTTTCTGTTATTGTTATTCATTTATGGTTATAACCTTATGACCTTATTTTCATAAGGTTCATTGTTGCTGTTATCATGAGTTTGCATAAACTAGTATTTTAATCATCCAGTTGTTAGATGTAATTAAACCACCTTAGCTTGAAAAAGTAGATAGTTGCTGTCTGTGGGGAGCACTGTTTCTGCTCCTACCAAACTGTCTCCATAATAATGGCTACTCAGCAGTTATGTGAATTACAGTAAAATTATACAATTATATATCTCTCTGCAGGCAAAATGCTAAGACCTTATTTCCAGATTTCTTTCTCATTGTAGAGTACAAGATTTCTCTTCTGTCCTTTGGAAGCTTTCCACGTGTAACTAATCTCAATTGTGTGAGAACCACTGAGGGATGGAATACAGAAAGCCATTCATGAAATTACAGGCAAAGCAGTTTCACACTTCATTGTTAATATTATCTGTATAATACACCCCCCACACAGTTTCCTGTTGACTTTTCCCCTTTGACACTCTTAAGGACTTTAAAATGTAAAATCTGACATCTTAAGGGTCAGAATTAATCATGAAATTAGACATTAGGTTTAATCATGAAATCTGAAACTATCAGCATCTTGACTTCCAGGTGTTTGATTAGAAGAGGAAGGAAGGAATGGAGGAAGAAGAGGAAACTGAGAAATGGAAGAAAGAAAATGAAGGAAAAGAGGGGGAGAAGGGAGGGAAAAGAGGAAAAGGAAGGAGGAGGAGGGAGGGATACATGGAAATGAAATCACCCAAGACAACAATTCTCCCAAATATCTTATGTCTTTAAAGTGTTCTGGAGTTAGCATCAGCTATATATTTCCTTATGTCACCCAACTTAATACTATAAGGAACTAACTGTAGAAGTATGTTTGTTATATTACAAAAATCTTTTATAAAGTGAAACTTTAGAAACAGTATCTTTTTAGGAAGTTAGAATACTAAAAGGATATTTAAGCAATATGTCTCCTTAATTCAATGACTTTGGGATTTTTTAAAAAAGATAAATTATCAACTCAAAATTCAAAAGGGAGGGGTGGGGAGCTCAGTCAGTAAGGTGCCTTACATACAATCCTCCTCCACCTTTCGGCTGTCTGTCTCTACCTCTGTCTCTGTCTCTGTCCCTGTCTCTGTCTCTTACAGAACTTATAAAATTTTGTTGGTTCAGAGATTTTGTTTTATTTTCATCTCTTACCCATCTGACCCAATAATTTGAGTTACCACATACCCAGCACAACCATCATAATTCAGGAGAGATGTCCTTGGAAGACCTTACAAAGTAGAACCTGTTGAATTCCATGCACTCTGTGAAGGGGTGCAATGAGATAAAGTTGGAAGCCTTACAACAAACCAGCTTTCCTAAAGATGTAATTGACCATAGTGGTGTTAGAGAAAAATCAAACATTTTCCCAGGACAAGGTCTCTAGACAAGGGCATCAGACTATGTATTTTGTGAACCAAGGGACCCACTAGAGGCTTATGGAAAGATATGTGGGAGCCTGTGAAAAGCAATGTAGTAACAAAATGTGGAAGAGAATTATATCATAAACAAATAAGTCAGCATGAACTTTATTTCAGTCATCCAAGTAGTAAGTCATTAGCAAAGAAACACAAAGCAAGAAATGCAAATTAAAATGCTGAATAAAATATCACATTTATTTTAGAATGTGTTCCAAGATCAACTGCCATAATTTAACAAACAAACAAACAAAAAAAAAAACTGCAATTATTTTGCACCAGCCTAACACTAGGTAACACAATACTAAAGCTACAGAGAATAGCCACTGTCTCTGGGGATGAGAAGAAAAGGGAGCTGAAAATAGTAGCGTTAAGAATTTAGAAGAGGAACCCTAAGGAGTGGGTTAGACCTCTGAGGAAAACACTACAGAAGTCACGCTGAAGTGTGGCCATTTTCCTCCCGGCATACCATGATCTCTATCTTGGAGTAGCGTCTACCTTGACAAGGTAGCTGTGACAATTAATTGAGAAGAACTAACAGAGGTAGCTAAAATTACAATAATGGGAATGGAATCATAAAAGCAGCAGATGGGAGTCATGGGACCTTCACCTGAGATTCAAGCTCTTTCTTGTTCCTGCCTCCTCCTAGTTGCAAATGATTTCAAGAGATAGTATTATACGCAGAGGATGGCTAACTGAAAGAGGGACTCCATGACACAACTTCCATAAAGTCATCATCCGTGACATGGTGGAACTTTGTGCTCATTCAGCTTTCTTGGGGAGTCACTCATTTCTGGAAGGAACCCCTCTGCTGAGCTCTGTAAGTAAGCCCCGTAAACTCATTGCCTCACCAAGTTGGGTGATGGGGCGTCCTTCTGTGTATATGTTTGTCTTATTGGTTGATAAATAAAGCACTGTTGGCCAATAATGAAGCAGGATAGGTGGGACTAGGAGAGAAGGAGGATTCTGGGAAATGTAGTAAGGAGAACCGCCATGTGATCCCAGGAAGATGGGATGCTAAGGCCGGCATCCTCAGTAAGATAAGTCCTTATAAAAATATATAGATTAGTATTTATTGGTTGATAATTAAGACTGAGCTAGCACATAAGAAATTCTAGAACTTGGCCATCAGCATTGTAACTAATATAAGACTCTCTGTGTTATTTTGGGGCCCTGACGTGGCAGCCAAACTCAGGCGGTGAGTGGAAGAGTTATTGTTACAGGAAGAGTTATCATTACAGTTGGGATTTGCTGAAACCATCCTTTGGTTTTCTCTTGATGTTCTATTTGTGTTTTCCTGGGAAAAGTTAATTCAAAAGGTAGATTCTCAAATATTCATGCTTGGGTTGGAACCGATAGCTTATGGGGTACCAAAATATCTGTGGAAGGGAGAGAAGCCCAGTGTCTGCCGCAGTCTGCCTGAACTAAGAAGGAATCACATTCTGAGTACCCACAGAGGCTGGTCCTAGAGATGGCTAAAGGACTCCGAGGCTGGAAAAGCCACCTGCTATTCTAGATGATGCTTTCATAAGCAATACATACAGGAAGGAAGACCTGGCTCTCCTACATTCCAGTTCCTCTCTGGGGCCTCCTACTGGAAGAACCTAACAGGAAGTCAGTAGTAAGGGATTCGGGGCAAGGTATTTGTTGAGTTATATTTCCAGCCAATTAGAATAGAATAGACAAAAGTTTCTTGAAGTTGACAGACAAAATCTCTTAGTCAAATAATCAGCACTAGGGAGGAATTTCCAACAAAGCAGAAGTAAGAAAGAGAGTTACACAAGAAGAGGGAGGGAAACTCCAACAAATGCAGGAAATCGAGCAGAGAATGGTTGCAGGAAAGACTGAATTTGGTCATTAACTTGTAGATGAAATGTTTTTGAATAGTGAATGTTCTCATTAAAAACCTTAGAAGCTTTACCTAGCATTTTTAATCAACTACTTAGCACAGGTTTCACATTACATTATAAACTTTAAAATATGAAATGAAACTTCCATTACATTCATTGATGATAAATATTCCTACACACTTCTAGCACAACAGAGATGTTGTATATTTCAAACAAAAGCATCAACAATGAGGTGTAAAATATTTATTATTCTGCCAAAATACTAGTGGCTTTGCCCACGAAATGCATTTATACATTTTTATTCCTGATTATCTTGATTTTTTTATTATCAATACATTTAAAAGATTATTTTTTTCTGAGTCACAGGACATGTGTGAGTAGCCCATGGGAACCAATAATTGAACAATGATCAAGGATGCCAGTGGTCCTGCAGGGTAGAGGCTCAGCATGGAAGAGTGGCATAAAGAAATTCTCTTCCTCCCTCCTGCAGAGACGAGAATTCCATCACAGCATCTCTGCACTTTTCCCTTTCCCCCTACAGAGCTTAAAAATCTGTCTTGAATGTACATTCCACAGTCCTCTGAAGTATTACAGTAATAACAATAAATTCTTCGCATGACATTTGGACACAATCCAGGCATACACATAAAAACCTCGCTTTCTCTCAGGTCTGAAATGGGTTTAAAAAAATAATATGTTTAAAAGGAACATTATGTTTTGGGAAGTCACAGCGCAATGACTTCATAGGAAGTATTAGGAAAGCAGCTTATGCCCAGTGCTGTGGCTGTTGCTGCGCTGGTTTTCACATCACAGAATTAGCATCACACTTCGTTAGAGGAGTAGTGGGTTCGAGGTTAGAAGTATAAACCTACTAACTTCATGCAAAAGGAGAGAGATGGGTAGAGGGAAGCCAAGGCTCTTTCTCTCACTTATGCTCGGTCTCTCTCTGTGCAGCACATGCGCATAGGAGGAGTTGCTTCAAAACTGTGACAGCTGCCCTCAGGGACTGTGTTTCATATCTTGATTCATCCCCACAGGTTTATCGTTCCTAGAAAGCTATATGCAAACATAGGTCAGACACTTGTGCCAAACCCAGAGATTAGAGAGATTGCTAGACACACTCCTATTTTACAGAGAAATGGGAATGTACTCAGGGCCAATAGAGTTTTAATGTAGATAACTTACATTGATTCGGTCACCTTGTAAAATAAAATAGGCATGTTATACGATACAAAAAATACAGGAGCAGGTATCAGGTTAGCAGCATTGCTTGGGCACTGTGGGAGGGACTTAGATTTTGTGTTTGGGAACAAGGAATAAGACAGAGGAATGTGAATAGTCAAATGTATTAATCCAGGAGATAGTTGCACAGGAAGAAGCTTGATAAATAATTTAGTTAATGGCCTCATGAACAAAGGGATGGCTTGTTTGTGTGATGGCTCTTTGTGTTTTGTGTAGTATGAGTCATTTACATAGCAGAGGATTTGTCTTGCATTCTCTGTTACCTGTAGTTACATATGACTTTGTGAATGACATCTCATTATCATCATAAGTGTTTACCTGGGGACATTGTTGTAGTGTAATAATGAACCACAGGCTACCTACAAACACTAGGGACTGACTGCCCTTGCACCTGCAGCAGTGGCCAGCCTTTGCAGGCTTTGTTTTAAATACTCTGGACTTCACGCTACACTATTCTTCCAGTCACTACATATATATAGTTGCAGGGTTGTGCTACAATCAATATGACCAGAGAAGTTTATTAGCTTATGGAGAGGAAAAACCCACAGAAACCTAAAAGGAGCCTGTCCAGAGTCACGCAGCTAGTAAATTACAGAACTAGAAAGATTTACAAGGTCCAAGCTCTTTCTACTAACATGTGTTGAAAGAAAAAAATAAAACCTTTTTATTTTTTTTTTCATTTCAACCTAAGTAGATCAACCAGCTCTTGTCTTGTTACAACAACATGGTGCTTGAGCTAGACAACACAGACTCATCTGTTCAGAAAAACAATGTCCTTGGAACTATTTTGCCGTCAAATAAATAGATAGCATACAGCTAACGTCAACAGAAAGCCTTCTAGAGAGATCAGCAATGAGCTGGTGTGACTGCTTCTCTGGATGAGCAGGGAGGCCCAATCCATCAATGGAGATAATGATATTTCCTAGGAGGACATTTTACTATTTTGGCTGAAGCCATGGTGTTACGGTCCTGAGGACATGTGTGGCTGTGGAATGGCACAAATCCTGACACACAGGTCAACCAAATTTGTTGAACTGATCATCTGGAAAAAAAAATAGTCCAAGGATTTCAAAGGTTGGGATGCTCAAAGTCAAGAAAGGAAGACTTAAAAGAAGAATGCACTTTCCATAAAGTTCCTCAGGAAAACGCATTCTCCATGTGTGAGACCTGGACCGTGAGGCAAAACTTTGCAGCCAAGAGCCAGAGAATGACTAGGGAAGACATGCTGTTTTCTTGTAACCTCCCATCCTGTGAAATGTCTAGCAAGGTACACAGAAATATTTTATGGACGTATTCTGATTTAATGACCCATTAATAAACAGCTACCCCTCTTATAATGAAAAGGAAACATTTTTGAAAACACATTTTGCTTTTAAGTGTCCTTTGGGATTCATCCAGATTGAAAGAGTGAGGGGACAATATAAGAAAGAGGAGTGTTTGTAAGGAATAAAAAATTATCTTGGCAACATCTTCCAACATCTCAGGTACCTAAAATGAGAATTGCTCTCAGAGGCCCCAGATCTGTGCACTGCAGGCAAAAGTTGGATTCTTGGCCAGTTGAATACATGGTCAAGGTATGTTTTGCATTCCAGAAATAGTACACTGACTGCTACAGCCAGAGCCTCATCCGTCAGGGAACATTACACCAACTATGTCTAGGAACAACTGTCAGGTGATATAGAGGCTAAAAGGAGGTTAACCTCTATATTCAGATTAACCACCTGAAAGGAGCTTAATCAAATGGCTGAAGTATAAAGTCATATACTTCTCTGACTAGGAAGCAAACTTAAAAATGGAGTCATGTAGACATTTCTTTAAAAACTTCTGGGTGGAGTAATCGTGGTAAATGACCCCAAATTACATGCACATACTAAGTTTTCTTATTTGGCTACAAGACACATCACAGCATGTGTTAAACACATATCACACACTACACACAACATACTTCAGATTATATGTTCCATAAAACATCTTTCAAACATATGTAGGTAGAATTATATATTTAGTATAATTCACATTTAGTTTAACAGTTATTGTGCTTATTGTTACCCTCAAATTAATGTTTCTCCCAAATAATAAACAAAAAAAAGGATTTCAAAAATGGTGAAAAATAGAGTTGTCATGCCAAAAGTGATTCCTGTTTGAAAAAATCTTATATAGTGATGGTGCCAAATGGCAAGTGACAAAGTGTCAGATGAGATGACATTTCCAAGCGAACCCCCCTCATAAGCCATACTCTTTTTGAGACAGTGTTTAACATGTTCCAGGCTGGCCCCAAACTCACTTCGTATTCAAGGATGAGCAAATCTGATCCTCCTGCCTCTACCTCTCCAGTGTTAGTGTTCTGGGCATACACCACCACAGTCTTATGTGGTACTGGAGACAGAACCTAGAGCTGTATGCATGCTAGGCACATACTCTATCAACTCCATAAGCCATATTTTTGAGAACTAGAAAAAGTTTCACTTTCATCAATAAAAATATTAATTTACTATGCTAGTGATTTCTGAATGATAATGTTAGAACATTTTGTGTAAAATATAAAGTCTGATTACTTAATGTAAGGTAGTACAGATGCCAACTTAATGACAATAATTAAGAAAAGGTCACCAAAACATAAATTTTGTTACAAATTACAGAATGTACTTTAAGTAAAACATTCATCTTTAGATTAATCTTAGGTTTTGACACCCCCACATCTTATTTTCTATTTTAGAAGGGTGCTAGATTTGACGTTCTTATGTCACAGCCTTCAGTGTCTCATCCTATAAATCTGGTGGAAGTAGAAGCAGACACCCACAACTAATCACTGAACTGAACTGGAATCCAGATGCAGAGGAGGAGGAGTGATGAGCAAAGGGGTCCAGACCAGAATGGTGAAACCCACAGAAACAGCTGACCTGAACATCGGGGAACTCTTGCTCCCCAGTCTGATAGCTGGGAAACCAGCATGGGACTGATCCAGACCCCGGAACATGGGTTTCAGTGAAGAAACCTCAGAAATCTACGGGACCTCCTGTAGAAGTTCAGTACTTATCCCTAGCATAGGTGTGGACTTTGGGAGCCCATTCCACATAGAGGAATACTTCCTGAAACAAGACACACAGGGGTGGGCCTAGGCCCTATCCTAAAGGATACAATAGACACTGATGACACCCTATGGAAAGCCTCACCATCCAGGGGGAGCAGAAAGGATATGTGATAGGTAGTGTTTTAGTTTGGGGGGGTGGTAGGGGAGGAGGGGAGGGAGAAGGGAACTGGGATTGTTGTGTAAAACAATCCTGTTTCTAATTCAAATAAAAAATCTAAAAAATATTTAATATTAATACTGTATTTACATCATCTTTTAATAACTGATTTGTGGGAAACTAAATATATAGTGAGAGTTTAAACCGTACTTAGAAATATGCCCAGTAAATGACTGCTGCAAATGAAATGAACTTTGAAGAATAACAAAACTGGGAAACAAACCTGAGGTCTCACGGATTCACCACTCAATTTCATTTCTAAGTCCCGATGCAGTTACAGTTTCTCCTTCCCAAGTAGCTGTTTAGATTATGCTCTGGGGTATCTTGCTGCTCAGTGTGAAGTTCATGAAGCCCCAGGCTTAACTTCCTCTAGGCATCTATGAGAACTGGGGAATGAAACTCTACTTCACCTGTGACACTTGTGAACTTGACACATAGTGCCCATCAGTGTAAAACTATAGTGCTTAAAAGATCATGACATGCTCACTGATGTGGAACCATCCTTGAAAGCATAGGTTGCATTAATGAGTTCAGAGAATGACAGGATCTTGAACTTCTTATGTGCCACCAACACATTTTGTTTTTCTAACAATTACTTCTAGTTCATTTTTAATATTATGTTTTCAATGCTCTCTAGAATTTTTCCTTGGCCTAAAATGTACAGGATTGTAGTTCCTGGACAATATTTTTTAATATCTATTCATACTTATTTTATGTGTACAACTGTCTGCATGTATGTCTGGACATTATGTGTGTAGTGCCTCCAGAGGCCATAGGTGGCTGACATCAGATCTCCTAAAATCAGTGGTTCTTAATGTCCCAGATGCTGTGACCCTTTAATATAGTTGTTCATGTTGTGGTGATCCCCAACCAAAAAATTGTTTTTGTTGCTACTTCATAGCTGTAATTTTCCTATTATGACTCACAGTGTAAACAACTCATAAGCAGGATATCTGATATGCAACCCTGTGAAAGGGTTGTTCCACCCCACAAAGGGGGTCAAGACACACAGGTTGAGAACCACTTTTGTAGATTATCAGATCAACATTTTATCTAAAATGTGGGTTCTTGACATTGTACCCAGGTCCTCCAGATGAGCAGCAAGTATTCTTGCCTGCTGAGCCATCTCTCCAGCTCCAACATGGATATTTTTAAATAAATGTATTAAAAATTTATTGTTAGGCAAGTGACATAGCTCAGCAGGTAGGGGCACTTCCAGGCATCCTGCCTGATGACCTGAATTTGAGCCCTGATCCCACAAGTTGTCAAGACAGATCAAGTCCTGAGACTTGCCCTCTAACATCCATCTGTATGCCTTGGCTCCGGTGGACACCCACCCTCACATCATACATATACAATGATGTTAATGTTAATAATAAATAGTGACTTATTGTTCACAAGTGGTTAAAGAGTCAACCCTAAGAAGTTTTTGCAAGGGTTTCTTGCAAATACTTATATTTTCCACTAATTTTATGACCACATAGTAGGGTATCATTTTTCCCAGTTTGCATATTTTTTAATTCAGATCAAAGAAAAATGCTTTCCATAGGAAAATAGGAAGCCTAAAGAAATGAACCAGTATTTTCATAAAAAATACTGATTTCTGGCTGTCTTTAATGTGATTTCCACCTGGAGCCTGTCATCCCCACACTTTTTAGATGAAACGAGCTAAGCAAAGTGAAGTTGATGATTTTTCCTGGGCCCTTCAGAGAACTGAGAGCCAAAGCAGTTTGCCAACCCCACTCCAAATGTGGAGAGACAAACTACTACAGAAACATTCAGCAGAAATCAGCTTGGCTAGACCAGAAACTTGGACTCTGAAAACTGGTGGGAATTCCTACACAGTCATTGTTGCACTGCTGGGAAGATAAGGCCACACCAAGAAGGGGAAGCTTCTGGGGCTGCAGTCTTGGATGCAAGGGAACTTGCTTGGGTGGGGCTTCTAGGAAGTTTGCCTTGTTCCCACAATGGAGAAAATCACTTTTCTATTCTTGGCAGGATGAGGGGAAGGGGATCAGCCTGAATTTCTTCTTATCAAATGCCTGATGTCCTGTGGAACAAAAAGCATAGGGCATGAAACAAGGACACTGGGGAAACTGAAGCCTTTGCAGGCATAGTAATTCCAAGATCTATCATATTAAAACTGCAGAAAGTCGAAGACAAATTAAAAATCTTCAAAGTGGACACAGAGAAAATATTGCCTCACACTTATAGGAGAAAAGATGAGAGTGATGATTATTTCTCATTTAAAAATAAGAAAATATCTAGTGAGATGATCATGTGGTTTTTCTTTTTCAGTTTGTTTATATGGTGGATTACATTGATAGATTTTCATATGTTGAACCAACCCTGCATCCCAAGGATGAAGCCAGCTTGATCATGGTGGATGATTTTTCTGATATGTTCTTCGATTCAGTTTGCCAGTATTTTATTGAACATTTTTGCATCAATGTCCATGAGGAATATTGGTCTGTGTTTCTCTTTCTTAGTTTGTCTTTGTGTGGCTTGGGTGCCAAGGTAATTGTAGCCTCGTAAAAAGAGTTTGGCAATGAACTGTCTGCTTCTATTGTGTGGAACAATTTGAGGAGTATTGGTGTTAGCTCTTCTTTGAATTTCTGGTAGAATTCTGCACTAAATCCATCTGGCCCTGGGCTTTTTTTGGTTGGGAGACTTGATGACTGCTTCTATTTCCTTAGGGGTTACAGGTCTGTTTAAGTTGCTTATCTCTTCTTGATTCAATTTTGGTAAGTGATAACTGTCCAAAATTGTCCATTTTCTTTAAATTTTCAAATTTTGTGGAGTATGGGTTTTCAAGGTATGACCTGAAGATTCTCTGGATTTCCTCAGTGTCCGTTGTTATGTCTCCCTTTTCATTTCTGATTTTGTTAATTTGCATGTTCTCTCTCTGCCTTTTGGTTAGTTTGGATAAAGGTTTGTCTATCTTGCTGATTTTTCTCCAAGAAGCAACTCTTTGTTACATTGATTCTTTGCATTGTTTTCTTTGTTTGGACTTTATTGATTTCTGCCCTCAGTTTGATTATTTCCTGGCATCTACTCCTCTGGGGTGAATTTGCTTCTCTTTGTTCTAGAGCTCTCAATTGTGTTGTCAATTCTCTGAAGTGACTATTCTCTAGTTTCTTCATGTGAGCACTGAGAGCTATGAACTTCCCTCTTAGTACTACTTTCGAAGTGTCTCATAAGTTTGGGTATTCTAAGGGGACCCTTTTAGTAGATCAGTCCTTATCCCTAGCACAGGAATGGATTTTGGGAGCCCATTCCACATAGAGAGATACTCCCTGAGCCTAGACACACAGATGAGGGCTTAGGCCCTATACCAAAGAATATGCCAGATTTTGAAGACCCCCCCTAGAAGGCCTCACCGCCCCTGGGGAGCAGAAAGGGTATAGGATAGGTAGGGTGTTAGTGGGGGGCATGGGAGGAAGGAAGGGAGAGGGAACTGGGATTTACCTGTAAAACAATCTTGTTTCTAATTTAAATAAAAAATGGAAAAATTAAAAAGTAATATTTTAAAATCTAAAAATTAAAAATAAAAAATAAATACTATTCAAAAAAGAAGACAATAGAGTGAAATAATTGAAGCATTAAAAGAAAAAGTGAAGTGAAAATCCATTTCAATCTATTTCATATCCAGAAAAATCATCCCACAAAGGTAAAGTTGGAGTGTAAAGATAAAAATGGAGGACTGTATTCCAGAAGACCTACCCTACAGGCAATATGGAAGAATAGGAGAAAGATGGTGGCACGAATCATAAACTCAGATCTGTGTAAAGAGAGCAAGAGGGGTGGGGAAGGAATGTGTTGTAAAATATAATGTTTTATTTCTTATTCTTAATCTAATACATAATTGCTAAAATAACAAGTCACAGTTACATGGTTATAGCATATAAGCAAAGCACAGTCATTCTAATAGTACTCATGAAACAATACAGTATTGAAAATTAAAGCATGTATTTGTAGGAAGCTTATGCTGCAAATTTGAGAGCAACTGCTAAAGAATTTTACAAGGAAGCATAATCGAAGTTAAGAAAAATTGTAATCAAATAAAATGTACAATTAAAACATCTCTAAAGAAAAAAGAAATGAAAAACAAGCAAAATAAATAGAAAACCTCTATAGATACATTAGTTATTAAATTGGCAGTATTAACACTCACATTTAGTTTGAATGTTTTAAATACACCAGGTATGAGATACAGACAGTAAACATGGATTAAAAAGATGGCCCCCACTGTTGTTGCCCAAATCTTTAAATAAAACTTAGGTAGATTATAAAACAAAGCTGTAGGTTTGGGATTGTGACTCAGTGTTTATGTTAGGTCCTCAGCACTGAAACAGGAAAGGAAAGAAAAGGAAATGGAAGGAGGGAGGGAGACAGAGAGGGAGGGAGGAAGGGAGGGAGGGAGGGAGAGAAAAGAAATGGATAAAAATATACCATGATAACACCAATAAAAAGAAAGAGATGGGATCACTCTGTGTATTTCTGATAGACTGGACTTCACAAAAAAGGAGAAGGGGCAAAGGGATCTGACACAATAATCAAAGCGGTTCATAACATGTAATTTTAGTGTGTGTGTGCTTGCCTAATGCACAAACAGTATCCAAGTCTCAAACCCTTTAGAGCAAAGATGCTCATCAGGGACTTGAAAGAGAACTTAATGTAGCATCCTAGATGAGACCCTGGGGCAGCAAAAGGCATAAATAATTAAAGAAATTTGAATATACTATAATCTTTTGCTCATTAAAATCTATCATTGTTGGTTCATTAATATTAACAAATGTACTGTAAATTAATTGTACTGTTAATCAGAGAAAATGTATGGGAACTCTGTACTAAATTTTCTATTTCTCTGAAAATACTGTTTTGTGATTGGTATTGGTTTGTTCATGTGCTTACTCAAGACAGGGCTTCTTTATCTAGCCTATGCCAGAATGAAAATCACAATCCTCCTGCCTCAGCTTCCTGAGTTTTATGATTATAGACATGCACCAACATCCCTGAATATAAATCTCAAACTGTTCCAAAAAAAAAAAACTAACAGCTTTCTTGAACAAAGTCATAATTAAATAAAATATTTTGTCCTATGGTGATTATACTTACTTAGTTTAATTGTGAATTTAAATAAAGTGTAAAGAATGAAAAAGTGGTAAAATTTTTTTTGAAATTTAGTTTTGGAACAGAAAGGAGAGGAAGTTACCAGAATATCACAAGTGTGTTTCTTATAAAGTGTATCTTTCTTAGCTTTGTGAATCATAGTAATGGTGTGTGATATCCAAAGCAGCCCTGTCCACAGGTTTTTCTTGGTTAACTGGGATGTGTATTTCTGAAATCCAGAGAGGTCAAGTAGGCTGTAATGCCATCTGCTCTTGCTGAATCAGCATGTAGAAAGTGACACTAGTGAGAACAGGACTAGGTAAGATGCACCGATTCTCATTCATCCTCCCTTTCACACTTGTTACTATTCTTAAAGCCAAATCACAGCTTCTTGTTTGTCTTACAGTGTGACCCAAAGGATAAGAAAGACATAAATTTGTGCATTGTCTAGGGCAGTGGCTCTCAACCTTCCTAATGCCATGACCTCATGTTGTGGTGACCCACAGCCATAAAATTATTTTTGTTCCTACTTCATAATTTTAATTTTGCTACTGTTATAAATCATAATGTAAACATCTTTGGAGACAAATGGACTACAACCCTCAGGTTGAGAACCGCTGGTCTAGGGGCATTAATGTATTAATACAATAATCACAGGGCCTTTGTGTGTCTCTCGAAACACTATGAAATTTTGAGTTGGGTTTCTAAAATAAATCAGACAAGAAACTAAAAAAGTGATTTGAACTGATAATCTAGTTTCTTGAATGACTAAAACAAATGCTCATTGTTTGTATTGAAGCAAATGTTTAACACGATTAGACAAAGTTTTGTTGTTAGGACTCTAAAAGTACAGCTAAGAGACAGGTGTGATGTCCAGAAATTCTGCCTGGTCACAAGTCACCATCCCTGTGTTATATGTAGCTCTCACACATTGTGTATTGTACAGTTCCTTCCACCCACCAAGCTGTACCATCACTATTCACAGGAAGTATGCCTTTGGTTGAAGATCAAAGCATTTCCTGTTAGATGAGGCATGTTTCTTGAACAAAGACGAACAGTTCTGAACCCTAAGGCTACAGTCTACTGATGCTATTTATGTGCAGGAGAGACATAACTTGAGAAGCCTCCTATCTGATTAGTTTTACGAACACAGTAAAACATAAATATGAAATGCAATGGCTTACCTATGCAAGTGATTGATCCCTTATGTGGAACAACACAGCAAAACTTTTAACTTACGCCTTTCTTTATAAGTTGGTAATGTCACTGTGATTTTTAGGTTAATAATGTAGTCACTCAAAAGAAATTCTTAATAACAGGATGTTTGCGTACATCAAAATAATAAATGTTAATTGCTTGCAGCCTCATTTTCTAGCATTCTAATTTTTGTCTGTTGAACTCACTGTATAACATATGATCAAAGGTTGGAATTAGGTTGCTTAACAAATAAAAGATGTCAGTTACCTATCTCATTTTGACAGCATGATCTTACCATTCTATTATAAATATCAAATAAGGAACGTCTATAACAGGAAACAAGTTTTTTTTTTCAGTTAATTTTTATCCTGGTTAATAAAATGTAGTCACAAAACAGTTTGGGTAACATTGTAATGTTTTTTGAGATCATTCTGACTTAGATGCATATAAAATCATGAAGTTATAATTATATAGATCTGTAGATATTAAAACTATACACATCAATGGAATCAAGATAAATTTAAAGCAACACGGGGCCAGTATTAAAAACATAAAACACATGCGCAGATCTTCATGTAATGGGAAGAAAGATTCATGCTATTAAAGTCTATGCATTCTTTACACATAACAAATTATAGGTCGCATGACTTTTTCCCAGGACATCATCCCTTCCACAACAGTTGTCTTGCACCCCCTCCTCTGAGTTATCATACTCAAGAGACTAAGAATACAAAGGAAAGGGAGGGATAAAGCAGAGAGAAATAATCAAATTGCTTCTTAAACGTTTCATCCACAAGCATAAAATGTATGACTGCGCACATGGAGAGCAGGACTCCGCTCTGATGCAGAAGCACTTCCTCTCTTAAAATAAATGTGACCTGTGGCTGTAGGCGGAAATGCTGACCACGCCCACTTGGGGACAGGCACAGGTGATACTGACCATGAACATTTGGGCGTGGTCAGAGTGATGCAGCAAGGCTTTAAATATCAGAGACACATGCATGCTGCTCTCTCTTTTCCCTCTCCCACCTGGCTGTACAGGACTGGCTCTGTCACGTGAGTACTTCCTAATAAACCATCTGTTTTTCAAACTAGTTCTGACTCCGTTGTGATCCACCTTAATTGCGTTCGAATTTATGTGTTGTCACATCTTCTATTCTTGATGCAACAATGAGTACCAGCTCTAGCGATTTGTACAATGTGCATGTTTCAGTGTGTCTCATTTCCATTCTGTGACTTTAGTCACCAAAAAAGATTGATGAAATGACTAGAAGGAGAGGAAACAAAGCATTAAGATTTCTCACTTCTTGAAAGCCAATTGGATCTCCACTACTGCATTGTCTTCTGCTCCCCAGGAATATAATTCATACCGTTATTCTCATTCTCAATTTCTATGGCCCTTTTCAAGAGATGACCATTATGCAGAAAAACATATTGAATCAACAGGAGTTCCCGGTTATATCACTAGAAAGTGTTACTAATTACTGTGTTTGCAAGATCCATTTGTAAACTGAGGCCCACTTTAAAAATGCTGAAGACAGAGCTGGCAAACCGTGAAAGTCCCACAAGAGGGTGACTACTGAGAGATGGGGGCATCAGGGATAAAGGTTAGACTAAAGACCTATTCTTGCCCTTTCTCACATTCACTAATGTGGGTTTTGGGAAAATGAAAAAATATCGGCAATCCCTCACTGTGGAATAGACATGGCATCTTTCATTGCACAGAATTGCACATATAAAATGAGATACAGTGTAAGAAGGCATAGAGGCAGCTGGAATCCAACCATGGTGTACTTATTACAGTAGCAGTTTGTGGTGTCTCTTTGCTCTTTTTAAAAGCAGTGAATTAGCAAAACGAAAGAATGACACCAGTTATCGGCATGATAACTTCTCTAAAAATTTCCCAATTTAGAAGTACGCTTGTTAAATTCACCCCTAAAGAACTGGGATGATTTTGATATGAGGTTGCCCTCGAAAACCAACCTTACACCAGCACTTTCCTGTCTCTCACTCTATATCTTATCTCATGGTATACAAGCTCTGCTTGACCATGGCCACATGCTGTCCACTGTGATGATGTTAAGTCTCGTGGCCAGCCCCACCTACAGGCCACCACAATGGAAAACCCCTGCCCGTGGACCAAAATCATGAGCTAAAATGCATCCTTCCTCTTTGAAGTTGTGCACTTCAGGTATGTTGTCATAGAAACTGAGACGCTGATGCACAAATTGCATGTATGAGATGGGTCTATTGGCATGCACTGTCATCAGGCAGCATTGCTGTACTGTGTTGTGATATGAGAATTGCAAAGGTCAGTGACACTTGTACAACAAAAGGTTATGTGTTGATATATTGACAGTGTCTCTGCCACATGCTTTTTCTTTATTACCATCTCCAAGCAGGAAAAATAACTCCATTTGGGAAACATTCTTTCCCCGAAGAACAATTGTAGATCACTCTGCAACTTTCTGCCTAGATACAACATTCCATTTGCTAAAGCAAGCCACATGGTCAACACTGATGTCATGGATACAAGAACTATTTATCTCAGAAGAAAGGACAGTGGGGAGGAAGGGGCCACTTTTGGTACCAGATATTTAAAACAAACAATGCAGTTTACTATACAATAGGTAAGCTATAAAGGGGTACAATTACGGCTAAGATCATCTCTTACCCTTATTCCTACATACTGACTTTTATGAATGGCCTACAAAGGAAGTGGAAAGTCTACACAGAAACATTCAAGACATAGCAAGAAAAATAAGAAATTTTTTTCTCTTTTTGTCTCATATGTCTGAATATTAGCAGGCAAAAGCATGTGCATTCAAAACAAAAGAGTAGGTACATGGACATTTAACAGTTTCTATAGGAAATAATTTTTTAAAACCCCATTTCTGAACCAGGCCTAGTGTCACTGCCTGCTGATCCAAATGTAGATCTCTCAGCTACATCTGCATAACCATATCAGCCCATTTGCCACCTTGCTTCTCACCCTGATGATAATGGAGTAAAGCTTAGAACTTTAAGCCAGCCCCAATTAAATATTTTCCTACATAAGAGTTGTCATGGCCATGCCTCCTAAAGTTCCTTTGTTGTGCAGAGTTGTTTTGGCTATCCTGGGCCTTTTGTTTTTAAATATAAAGTTGAGAATTGTCCTTTCAAGGTCTGTAAAGAATTGTGCTGGGATTTTGATAGGGATTGCATTGAAACTGTAGATTGCTTTTGGTAAGATTGCCATTTTTACTATGTTGATCCTACCTATCCAAGAGCATGGGAGATCTTTCCAATTTCTGGGATCTTCCTTAATTTCTTTCTTTAATGACTGAAAGTTCTTGTCATACAGCTCCTTCACCTGTTTGGTTACAGTTACCCTTAGATATTTTATGTTGTTCATGGCTATTATAAAGGATGATGTTTCTCTGACTTCTTTCTCAGCCCCTTTATTGTCTATATATAGTTGGCCTACTGATTTTTTAAGGTAATCTTGTATCCTGCCTCTTTGCTGAAGGGGTTTATCAGCTGTAGGAGTTCCCTGGTAGAATTCTCACCCTCCCTGACTTCAAGCTTTACTATAGAGCTACAATGAAAACAGCTTAGTATTGGCACAAAAACAGACAGGTAGATCAATGGAATCAAATTGAAGACCCTGATATTAACCCACACACCTATGAACACCTGAACTTTGACAAAGAAGCTGAAGCTACACAATGGAAAAAAAGAAAGCATCTTCAACAAATGGGGCTGGCATAGCTAGATGTGGACATGTAGAAAATTACAGATAGATACATATCTATCACAATGCACATAACTTAAGTCCAAAGTGATCAAAGACCTCAACATACATCCAGCCACACTGAACCTCTTAGAAGAGAAAATGGGAGGTACCCTTGAACAAACTGGAATGGGGGACTGCTTCCTGAATATCACATCAGTAGCACAGACATAGAGATCAACAATTAATAAATGGGACCTCCTGAAACTGAGAAGCTTCTGTAAGGCAAAAGACATAGTCAACAAGGCAAAACAGCAGCCCACAGAATGGAAAAAGATATTCACCAACCCCACATCAGACAGAGGGCTGATCTCCAAAATATACAAAGAACTCAAGAAGCTAGTCACCAAAACACCAAATAATGCAATTAAAAAGTGGAGTACAGAACTAAACAGAGAATTCTCAATAGAATAATCTAAAATGGCTGAAAGACACTTAAGAAATTGCTCAACATCCTTAGCCATCAGAGAAATGCAAATCAAACAACTCTGAGATGTCATCTTATACCTGAAAATCAAAAACACCAATGACAATTTATGCTGGAGAGGATGTGGAGAAAGGGGAATGCTTCTCCATTGCTGGTGGGAGTTCAAACTTGTACAGCCACTTTGGAAATCAGTATGGTGGTTTCTCAGAAAAAATGGGAACCAGTCTAACTCAAAATCCAGCAATTCCACTCTTAGGCATATATCCAAAGGATGCATGTTCATACAACAAGGACATTTGTTCAACTATGTTCATAGCAGCATTATTTGTAATAGCCAGAATCTGGAAACATCTTAGATGCCCTTCAACCGAAGAATGGATAATGAAAATGTGGTACATTTACACAATGGAGTACTACTCAGAAGAAAAAAATAAAAACAATGGAATCTTGAAATGCACAGGCAAATGGATAGAACTAGAAGAAACCATCCTGAGTGAGGTAACTCAGTCACAGAAAGACAAACATGGTATTTACTCACTTATATATTGATAATAGACATAGAGAAAAGGCTTACCAGCCTATAATCCACACCTTCAGAGAAGTTAGGAAACAAGGAGGACCGCAAGAGAGACATACAGGCCAAGACACGTCCCCCAGAGAAACCCAAAAGGGACAAGAGCTCCTGAACAAATTGGGAGCATGGGAGAGGGGGAAGGGAGGTAGGAGAAAAAGTAGGGGAGAAGAGGAGGGAGGAGGAGAACATAGGGATCAGGAAGATTGAGTTGAGAGAGGAATAGAGGAGAGCAAGAAAAGAGACACATTAATAGATAGAGCCATTAAAGGTTTAAAGAGAAATCTGGCACTAGGGAATTGAACAGAGATCCATCCACAAGGATGACCCCAACTAGGACCCTGAGCAGTAGTGGAGAGGCTACCTTAAATGCCCTTCCCCTATAATGAGAATGATGACTACCTTAAATGTCATCCTAGAGCTTTCATCCGGTAGCTGATGCAAGCAGAAGCAGAGAGCCACAGCTAAGCACTGAGCCAAACTCATGGAATCTGGTTTCAGAGAGGGAGGAGTGACCAACAAAGGGGTCAAGACCATTCTGGGAAAATCTGTAGAAACAGCTGACCTGAGCATGTGGGAACTCATGGACCCCAGTCCGACAGCTGGGTAATCAACATAAGACCAAACCAGACCCCTGAAAATGAGTGTCACCTAGGAGCACTGGGCAATCTATGGGGTCTCTGGCAGTGAAACCAGTATCCCTAGTGCATAAACAGACTTTTAGAGCCCATTTCCTGTGGAGGGTTGCTCTCTTAGCCTAGATACACAGGGGAGGGCTTAGGCCCTGCCCCAAATGACGAGACAGATTTTTATGATCCCTCATGGAAGGCTTCACCATCCCTGGGGATTGGATGCGGGGGTTGGTGGGAGGCATGGGAGGATGGGAGGGAGAGGGAACTGGGATTGAGATATAAAATAAGATTGTTTCTAATTTAAATAAAATTTATATAAAAAAGGAGTTGCCATGGTCATTGTGTCTCTTCCCAGCAATAGAAACCCTAACTGAGGGGTATTGCTATGCAGTCCTGACCAGGATTTTATTTGTAGGAAAGTGGGTTTTAGATTAGAAAAACAGTTGAACACTTTAAGTAGGAGATGGGAAACAGTGGTGCTGAGGGTGATTTGAACTATGTGGGCCCAGTTTAAGAGAATTCAGAGAAGAATATTAATATGTGGCCTGAAAATAATTCTTGTGATATTTTGGTGAAGCATGCGACTGCTTTCTGCCCTAGTCCAAAAAAATCTGCCTGAGGCTAAATTGAAGACTTATGGATTAACAACTTTGGCAAAGGAGATTTCTAGACAGCCTAGTACTGTATTAGGTAGTAATCGGTGGCCAGTCTTATGCAGATCTATAATGAAAGGAGCAAGCTGAGCAAGGAAAAAGGGTGAAATGGATGGTTGTGGGAGAAAAGGAGAACTAGGAGGTATAAAGAGATTAAAGAAAACCCTGACTAGGAGTGGAATAAAGAGAGTGGTGGCCTCAGAGCAAGACCCCGCCCAGCTAAGCTTTCAACTTGTGAAAAAGAATTAAACAAAAGTGAAAAGGAATTAAAGAAAAGTTTAGGGACAGGCATGATGGTACATGCCATTACCCACAGCATTCATGAGTCAAAGAAGCTGATGTATATCTGGATTTGAGGCCAGCCTGGTCTACTGATTGAATTTCAAAACAGCCAAGCTTAGGCAATGAAGGAAAACAGAAGGCTAGTAAAAATGTATTTGAATGAGGAGGTCATGTTTCAGCCCCAGCAAACAGTATAACTTGGTATCTCTGGACATGTGCTTCCTGCATTAGAGTAAAAAATACAAGAAAGGGGCTATGGAATCTCCCTCTGTAACTAAGGAAAGCCACTGAGGTCAGGAATATGTCAGGGGTGTACCTGAATGGAGGCCTAGAGGGGCCATTGTGTGAAGCTGTGAATTGAAGCCTGGATTGCCTTGAAGACCTCAAGATGCTGGAGATGCCAGAGCCATGGGCTACCTGCCGAGGAGAGCTGCTGACAGGGAGTGGAACCAGCCCATGAGAGACAAGTGTGTTCCTTCAAGCTGAAAGGAGTTGAAGATATGAAAAGCACCTTGACATCACGCATTGTGATGTAGTTTCGAGTTTGCCCTGCTGGTTTTTGGTCTTGCTTTGGCCTGGTATTTCCTCACTGAACTCCCTTTCCTCTTTTTGGCATTGTATGTTGGAAGTATGAGGGTTACAGTTAAGAGATTGCTGAGAGTCTCTGAAGAGACTTTGGACTGGACTTTGAAAGAGGGTTAGACTGTTAACAACAATGTGAACTTTTGAAACTGGACTACATGCATTTTGCATTATGATACAGCGATAAGCCTGTGGGGGCCAGGGAGTGGAATGTGATGGTTTGAATGAAAATGTCCTGCACAGACTGATAGGGAGTGACATTACTGTAGGTTTGGACTTATTGGAGTTGGTGTGGCCCTGTTAGAGGAGGTGTGTCATTGGGGGTGGGCTTTTATCTTCTTTTGAATTGCTCGTCAGTAGGCTCCTATAGCCTCCATAAATATTGTAGGCTATTGCCGTTGCTATTGGTTACCCTCAAAACTTGATGGTAAGACCCTGTTGCTGATTATACCGCGTGCTTGACTCATAGGGCATGTAGAAAGTAAGCCGGTATGACCTGGAAGCTTCATTCCTTTGGCTGACTTTCGTAATGCTGGGAGGTTCTGTGCATGCAACAGGAGGAGACAAGTCACCAACAGTCTTACACAGCTATTAACCTTTTGAGCTGCAATAACCATTGACTTGACATGATATGCCCAGTGGTGGATGCAATGGGGACACAAACCAACCATTTTCTGTAGGATTAAAAACCCAATCCACAATATGTAGCTCAGGCTTGGTCTCATTAACTAGACTTAAACCTGTGCCTGGCTAGGTCATCAGCCCTAGGAGAGACTTACTATTATTACTCTAATATATGGATATAGTAAATAATAAATTGCCTCCTACATTCTTATATTTATACCAATGGGTTAGTGCACCTCTCAACTCTCATCAGAGAAGCTTAATTTTGCAGTAAATAATGATTAATACAAAAATCTATAATTGGTGAAGATGCAGAGAATGAGACACTTTGGAGTCCTCAGCTCTAAACAGGACATCAGTATCATAACCCCTCTCCAAAGGTTTGGCAATCATCATGGAAGAGAGGGTGGAAGGATTGTAAGACCAGAGGAAGTAGATATCAGTAGGAAAACAGTATTTTCTGAACCAGACAGCACAGCTACAAACATAGTTGAACTCAGCATTGAGGACTGCACACATAAGATTTGCACAAAATCAAGCCATCCATAATCTCAGCATATGTGGAGGATAGAATCAGGAGACCACACCCCTATCTGAGGATCTACTTGAAACTGATGACTTCTGAAAGAGATAGAGTTACTTTTCTTCTGGGGTACTGCCCATGCTCCAGTGGATACTATCACGCCTGTAAATATACTAACACCACTAAACGTCTGAGTGAGTAACAAAGTGCACATGATGTTAGGAGGAAAAAGTAGTCATGGGATAAGAATTGGAGGGGAAAGAATGGGAATGGATTTCATAAGAACACATTATATGCACGCATGGATATTTATTAAAATATTTTAAAAGGAACTCTGATATTGTAGTAGAAATACAGATTAAAAAAAAAAAGTTGTATCTGCCCAATATTCAAATCCAGAACGTTTTTGTCATACTAGCAGTTGAAACCCAATTTCCGAATATCATATTTGGTATTTGGGTTTTTCTTAAGCTTGTGGCTGATCTAATCTCAGACTCTTGGACACCTGAGTGGTGTCAGGCAGGGTTCCTTCTCATAAAGTGGGCATTAAATCCAGTCAGGTAGTGGGTGGTTACTCCCACAATGTTTATACTACAATTGCACCAGCATATCATGCAGGCAAGTCACCAATGTAGATCACAGGGTTTATAGCTGGGTTGGTGGCTGCCTTTCTCCTCTGGTAGTCAGCAGAGTACCTTCCAGTTCAATGAATGCTATTAAATAGGAGTGAAGGCTCCAATTAGGCACAGAATTGATTTATCTGTGTTAAGTGTTAAATGAGATATGTGTTTCCTTCAATAGTAGTGTCTTACCATCCATCTATCTGAAAAGAGCAACCATTAGCCTTGGCAATAGCCTGAGCTGTTTGGGAATTTCCATATGACTGCTTGGTTTCAATAAAGAAACATAGCAATAAAAATCCTCTGAACAATATTCTGCTGTACCCGTAGGTCAGTCTCTCACTCAGCCATCCATCCACACAGAAGTTTCTTCTGCAATAGATTGAAGTGAACACAGAAAGCCACAACAGGACAATGTGAAGAGGATAGAGACCTTGGCAGACTCAGTCACAAATGGGATGTCTCCATCAACCCCTTCCCCTCAGGACTCAAGGAACTATGCATAAGAGGAAGAAGAAATAGTGTAAGAGTGTACCCCTACATCAAGGATACAGTGTCTTCCAGACATAACAGGACTGATGGACATATGAACTCACAGAGACTACAGCAGTATGAGTAGGGCCTGCACAAGTCCAAAATAGACAGAATCCCAGCACTGAGAGTAGGAAAGGGACATAAGATCTCATTCCTAACCATGAAGCTATCTCCAGTTGCAACCACTTACATAGGAAAACTTAGGTTTTTTGCTTGTTTATTTGTTTTACAATGGAGTCTCACTGGGTATCTAAACCACATTGAAGACTAGTCCCCATGCCTAGCAGTCGATGGCCAACACAAAATTAACTTAATAGAATTTTGTAGACATTTTGTCTTATATTGTTTTATTTGAGACGTTTATTTTTTAACTTGGGGATTTTTATCTCCCAGGGGGTTTTGATGGTATATTATGGTTTCTGCTTATGTGTTTTTATGGGTTTTGTGTAAGCATATGTGTGTTTCTTGTGAGTTGTTTTGAATCTGATTTGCTTGGTTTTTAATTGACTTTTTTGTTTGTTGTTTTGGTTTGGTTTGGTTTGGTTTTTCTAATGAGAAATAGAAAGAAAATTCGGAGTTAAATGGTGGAGACATGAACAGGGTCTGAGAGGGAAGATGAGGGAGGGGAAACTGATTAGACTATATTACATAAAAGTTATTTTCACTAACATGGCAAAAAGAAAGGAAAACAAAGAAATATTTAAAAAAATGTGTGATTTGCCTCTCAGTTCAAGTGTCTTCTAAATTCCTTTGAAGCATTTAGAGAAAACAGTGATTGTGGGAAAAGCACATCTTAGTCCTCACACATACACAAGGGCAGATAAGGAACGAAATCCAGCCGGGTATTGGTGGCTCATGCCTTTAATCCCAGCACTCGGGAGGCAGAGGCAGGCAGATCTCTGTGAGTTCGAGGCCAGCCTGGTCTCCAGAGTGAGTGCCAGGATAGGCTCCAAAGCCACACAGAGAAACCCTGTCTCGAAAAACCAAAAAAAAAAAAAAAAAAGAAAGAAAGAAAAGAAAAATAAAAAAGAAAGAAAACATAATCCACATTTGGAAAAGATAGAATAGGTACTGTGGACAAAATAAGAAATAGTAACAACTGTCATTCCATTTCCTCATTTTCTGTTTTGTTGTCTCTGATAGCAGATGCTCCAAAAATAACCATTTGTTTGTACCATGACTTAAAAGCCTGAGGATGAGGCTCTGAGCCAAAGTCAGGTGTGCATTGGGCCCAATAACATGCAAATAGGAAGGAGATTGCATACCAACTGCAGCCCGTCTGCCTTATGAACACAGCACATGCACTCTGCTTCTGGCAGGGCTGCCTCTGTTGTTGCTACATCCCCTCTCAGACTGACCACACAAGCGCTGACCATACCACTCATGGGCTCATTATTCCCTTCAGAGCAGAGTTTGATCATTATCTGTCCTATTGAATTGTTAGCTTAGAGAGTCTAATTCTATGAATATTAGAAATTGGAACATGCATGTACCTATATCTTTTTAACCAGCAAAACATTATACAAATTGTTTTCAAAATGCCTTTGGTTTAACTCTTCCCACATCTCTAGTCCTCAAAAATATTTTCCCATCTTAAAATGTGTAAAAGTAAACCTAGATTAGTTACCTGTGGTGATTTATGTGACATTTGTAATTCCAGTTGCTGTTGGGATCAAGAAAATCACCAAAGAATAATAAATACCTAAGTAAAAATGAAAACATTGTTTATATGACTATTTCTAAAGAAGACTGTTACCAAAAGCCAATTTCTTCTCTAAAATTCACTCTGCCAGTGAATGCCTAGATGTTGCAGAGCCTCTAGAACAAGGGTAATTGTGTTGTTGGCTAGGAGAATCTTGTAGTGATTGTGCTAATGTCAACTGAGACACCCTGGGGGCTGTTTACCAATTCCCTTTTCTAAGGGAGGTAATGTAGAGATGCCCCAAATATAAGTAAGTTTTTTTTTTGTGTGTGTGTGTGTGTGTGTGTGCAATATTTGAAAGATTGCAGTGAATCTGCCAATGTGGAGCTCTGAGGTCAACAAGGGCCACCAGGCATCTCTACACCTTCGTGTATCATCTCTAGTCTCCTCGTTTATTTGCTGGGGTGGAATAGCAGTGGTTCTGCAGCTTTCCCAGTCCCTACTGCATCTCCTGCTCCCCTGAATTCTGAGACAAGGGGGACACAGAGAAGGACACTAGCATGTTCTATGAAGCACCTACACAAGCCAGACAAAGTCCTAATATGTAGAGGGGAGGTGTCCACCAAGTGCAACTGATGGCAGTTGAGAGAGTCAATTTTCAATAAGGGTGTGGGCCACCATGGGTTGATCATGCTGCAGTAGAAGGGGGTCATGCATGCAATAGTATATGGGCAGCATAAATTTGACTGAATGGGTTTACAGAAACAAACAAATAAGGATGCAATAGGGTGAGTAGGGAAGGGATGCAGATGTTGGAGGAGCTGGGAGAGGAGCATGAATATAGCCAACATGTTATATTGAAGGGCCCTGACCCTCACCTACCCCCTGCTATGGCAGCCATGCATGGCAGGCTGCAGAAAAGACCCAGAAAGACATTGGCCCTTGACTCAGCAGCAACGTATGCTGACCCTCTGACCTTTCCCTAGTCACTAGGAAGCCAGATACCCTCCATGTGGCAAGGAACCAATCAGAAGTTAGCTGGCAGGCTCTGGATGTGCTTTACTGATAACAGTGCAATGCAGAGTGTAGCATCTGCCCTGGGAGGGCCTCTAGACATAGCAACCTTTCTGCAGCTGCAGCTGACCAATCAACTCAGGACAAGTTGCCCAAGCCTGGAGGTGCACCAATCCTGAGACTGTTGCTATGCAACTAGCAGACCCCCAGACACTCCCCTTGCTCTACCCCAATATAAGCCCTGCCCCACTGCTGCTCAAGGTCCCTCTGGCTCCACCCACTGTGTCAGAGAGATGGGGGACAAGAGTTAACCTGTTAATTATAAAAAGATAGTTTGCTTTTGCATTGGAACTGGTCTCCTGGTGGTTTGTGGGGTTCAGAGTCTGGGCACAACAGTATGAAATTCTGGAAGAATTGATTAATAACAGATGATGAAGGAATGAGACCACTTTATCTTCATGCTACCACTCTGTCAGAGAGTCTTCTCACTTGTTTTCATTCTTGTCTTTGTGACATCCTTTATTTGTGACAGCTGACATGTGACAACTTCAAAGCACCATCATTCAGACCATTAGCAAGGCCATGGAGCAGGCTTCAGCACCAGCTGCCCTAAATGTCTGTTCCCCACAAATCTTATCTTCTTCATCACCTCCTGTGGTTCCCTCCTCCCACATGAGTCCTGACCAATGCAGAATTACAACCAGAGTATAGGACTGGGTCCTGCTCACAGCGTTGGTGACAGGCTACTAGCTGAGTGTCAGACAGCATTGAGTAGTGACTACTATATGCCTTTCATCCGCCACTTTTGTATATGGGAATAGAAAATTACCTCTGTAGAGGTGATAACCCCACAGCCAGGAGAAGCACCCTAAAGGCAAATGTGAGGAATCTCTTACATCACAATTTGATGAGACACTGTAAGCCTGGACTTCAAACCTGGGCCTGCTCACATTATTGAGACAGGATTCATTCCTGTGAGAGGAGTGGTGAGATGTACATTTAAGCACTTGATACATTTGGAACCAGGTAGCAGCCAAGGAAACTACTTCTCAAAGATTGGCCCCCAATGGAGCACACATTCCAGTATCCACACCCTCGTTTGGAGTCTGTTCCTCAAGCTGTACTACCTCCCCCAGCCTTGATACAGGGAGAGGAACTCGGGCCCTGCCTCAACCTGATGTGCCCCGCTTTGTCGAAGCCCATGGGAGGCCCACCCCTTTCTGAAAAGATAAGGAGGAGTGGATGGGGATGGGGGTAGATGGGAGATGTGTGAAGGGGAGCAAGAGGGAAGGAGGGAGAGGAAACTATTGTCTTGTCAGTATGTAAAATAATTGAAAAATGCTAATTGAACAAAATAAAATGAATACTTTGATCTTAACTCTTTTTACACAGACCAGGTTCCACTTGGTCCTCACACTGGGAGAAGGGAGGTATCATGGAAGACTTTTGACGACTAATGTTGTCAGAGAACCCAGTACCTTTCTTGCTGCTCTGAGATGGTATATGAATCAAATCACATCCATAATGGAAGCGTTCCAGGCTCTGGTCATCCTTGTCGATACAAACTGAAATGATACATCCACCCCCAAAGACAGTAACTGGCATCCACTGTGTCTGGCATCTTCACTCTGTCTCCTCACTCCTTCCCATTAGCCACAACAATAGTAGATTATATCATCTACGAATATTATACTCATTATGTCACCTTATACTGAATAGCTCTTCAAAGGGCCCCGTTATAGATGGGGATAAAGTCTAAACTCTTTCATCTGTCTTCCATCTCTATTTCAATCTCATTTTCTACTCTCCTCCAGAATGAATTTTGTCACTCCAGCTAAGTTATCTTTTAATGCCCCAGCTATGCCATGGGTTTGCCAACCACACTTACCCAATAGGAGATTTCTAATCCCACAGTTTACCTGCATAAACGGTGCTTTTTCTCAGTGTCCAACTCAATTCCTGCCTGCTCTGTGAAGTTCTCTGTTCTCTCCTTACCGACTCCTATCATCCTTATTGTGCAAATTGTAATTATTTATATGTAGATATTTCTTTAATTAAATTATCGTTACCTCAAGGAACAGGTATTCTTTGATTTCTCATCACAAAGGGACTGGTGAATTTATTTCCCCTTTTATGTTCTTCAAGTTAAGCACTTTGAGGGAAAATGAATTGTCTCAGCTCATATTGAAGCAATCATACTGGCAGCTTTCGGTGAAATTGCTAGTGAGAATATTGCTGTCTCAAACAGTCACACTCAGGAGAGGAATGTAGAGCAGCTACCCTTCATGTAAGTATGAAAAACCACCTTAAAATTCAAATATAAAGCTTCTGGATGCTTGTAATTGTACTTTTGACACGATACCTAGAAAGAACTATTAGCCTTGCATGATGCTTTTAAGTACAATTATATTAATCAAAGACAGCATTATATCCACCAAATTATAAATTGCTTTATGAATCTCTGTGGCATATGCTGTTTGTGTGATTTGTTCCTAGTTAATTACTGCATATAGATTCTGGGACACTTTACAAGAACCTCATTTCTCAAAAATTTTCATCTTTTCATTTCATTAGACCTGCCTCAAATGAGATTTTTTTCCTTAAGAAATATCATTGTTTTCGTTAGTGTCACAGAACAGTTTGACTTGGTTTGAAAACAATTTAAGAGTTCTCAGAAACATAGAAATGAGCCCATGCAATTACTGTGAACACAGTAAAATGTCAAAATCCTATAATAATGTAAAAAAAATTACAATTAACCCAGACATAGAAAAACTGTCATGCATGGAGAAAATTCTGCAGAGAATAAAGTGTCGCCTCTTTCCCTTACAGTATGGAGACTAAGTTTCTTCTCCTCTCTGTGTACATTCCCCCACTGTGCCACAGCTCCCCAAGCCCAAATTCCTTCCTTTCAAATTTATATCAAAGCATTCTATGGTCAACAGATATCATAGCTTTACAAGAAATAATGTAAGAAGAGTATCTGTAATCTGAAAATGTGAAGTGCAAAATGTTTACATAACCTGGTGCCACAAGTCAAAACTTCCATACCTGACCTAGGTGACCCACCAATGTCAAGCCACAGGCACACTAAAAATGTCCCACAGCACATTTATGGTGTGTCAATGAAACACAAATGGAGGCAGATTCTCTGTATACATGACAGAAGTTAAACATAAGTGGATATCCCATTTAAACTTGAACCACACATCCCCAAGATGAATATTTTTGAATATGTAATAGTCCAAATACATCCTCCTAAGTAAAGAAACATCCACAAATCCAAAACATTCATCACCTCAGGAGATTTGGCTAAGGTCCCCTTGACCTGTATACCTAATTTCTTCATGTTCACAGATACTACACAAACCCTTCCTTTGTAATTCTACCAGCCATCCATAATTTTAATAATCCCAGAAAGTACCTATTCATTCAGCCTAAGTCTCCTGTTAAAGAAAATTCACTCTCTAAATGTCCTGCCTTTCTGAGTGAAATAGTTTTAAAGTTACACAACATACAAAGAGCCTTACACCCCTTACATGAGTTTATGAACAGGTCTGTATTCCATGTCATCATAGACTTGACAATGAGACTTTGATCATATTCCCTTTTAGTTTTTATGCTTTTTAGCCTAAAGCGTTCAATTTCTTCAACCGATGTTCATATAGAACCCCTTGATCATTGTACTTATTCTTGTCTGGGATTCTTCTAGGTCTTTCTTGTCTGAGGAGTGGTGGTCAGGAGAATATAGGCAGCTCCAGTTCTTATGCAATCACAGGATGATTTCTTCTGGTTTGTTTCTAGGGCTCTTTGTGAGGTAGGCCGTTGGTGCTGGGGGATGCAGTCTGAAATCACTTCTTAGGTCCCGTTCCTGGACATAACACCATCACTTCTGCAATCTTGCCTTTTCTTTCTTTCAATAGAACTCTCAGCAGTGTGCACCAGAAAGGTCATTTCTGGGATTTTTCCATTTGACTACCTGAGAACCCATCCTTTGATTTATTCCTGCACCTAGTACCGTTTTGCCAGCACCAAAGTTAGTGACTTCAGTTGCAGATTTTGTTACTTTGACAGATTCCTAGAATGTTCACCACCTTTTAAGACAGCATTCCTTGGAGGTCTCAGTACCACCACGCTCAGCTCCTGCCCCTGTATTCTCACACTTTGCTTCCTGTCTTTCAGTGAGTCCTTAACACACAATAAAGGCATTTTCCCCAAAGACATGGGAACTATTTTTAAAAGTGTCTTTTATCAAATAGTTTATTTTTACAATGAGTATTAAAGCAATTTGACTGTGTTTTACAAATTCCAACATCTTGCCCTGGGAACTAGTGAAAGCATTTTTTCACATATTTCTACTGAGCACATTTAAATTCAAGGGAGTTTCATTGAGAGCTTGGCACCAGCAACCTAGAGTTGCTAGTTAGGAAGCCTTTCTCCTTATTTTGTGTCTCAGAAACTCCGGACCAGATTGAGGTATGTTGAGATGGCATTTCTTCATAGCCTCCTTATAGCTGGCTTTGCCTTCTCTGTTTGTTGGGGTTGGTTTATTTCCTAAAAGGTAAAGTATGAATACTGTCCAAAATGTATCTATGTAGTTATAGATAAGAAGCAAATCTGATAATGTTATGTTTATTCAAATCTATGACCAAAATAATTGTTAACTCACAATGTGTTAAAAAAGAAAGGATCCAAGTTTCAGATTTTACTCCTCAAAATCTTTAAAAATTGAAAATAGATGTTTATAATCTTTAAGAAGTTAATGGTTTAGGGTCTGAGAAATGAATCTCAGTTCATTGTTGTGGAGTAATCTTTTTGCACACTATGAAGATGTGTCACTACGACTTGTTTAATAGAAAGATGAATGGCCAGTATCTAGGCAGGATTTTCAAGGCAGAGAGGACACTGGGAAGAAGAAGGTGGTAGGGATAGGCTTAGAAATTAATGGTCATCTCCAGTGTATAATAATTCAAGACCATCCTCAGCTTCGAAAATGAGAATGTTTCTAAAGGGAAAAGGAGTAAATGTTAGTCCATATTAGCACCTTATATAAAAAGCAAGTTATCAGCATTGTTAATAGAAACCTAGGTGTAAAAATTTAAACTATGACATTTCCAGGTAAAACATATGAGAAAATCTTTATGAACCTGGATTGAGGGAAGATGCTTTAAATTGGCACACACAAAGGAGGGAAGCTAAAAGAAAAACAATTGCTTTGTATTTCGTTAAAATTCAAAACTTCTAATTTTCAAAGCATACTGGTAAATTGTCTTAAAGTCCTATTTTTTCCAAGTGTTGATATTTTCAAAATGATGACTTTAGGAGATAATTAGGTGAGGTCATGGGAGTAGTGTTCCACAACTGCTAAGTTCCTTAAACTGGAGACACTAGACAGTTGCTGTGATGGCTAATCTTGTCTACTAACTTGAGTGTATCTAAAATCAGCTAAAACCCAAACATCTGGCCACATCTGTGAAGGATCTGCTTGACTGAATTGTATGAGGTAAGAAGACCCACCCTAAGTACAGACCATACCTTCTGGTGACAGCACACATAAAAGGATGTGGAAAAAGGAAGATTTTGTTTTCCCTGCTTTCCCCCACTCTCTCTGGCAGATTCACTGGTCCTCTTGCTGAGGTATACCTTCAC
The DNA here is from genome assembly GCF_003668045.3 of Cricetulus griseus. NCBI lineage: Eukaryota > Metazoa > Chordata > Mammalia > Rodentia > Cricetidae > Cricetulus > Cricetulus griseus. Next base: position 27,040,517 of record NW_023276806.1, read on the forward strand.
TGGTATAAAAACCTATGTCTTAAGGATCCTCACACAGACTGAAGACCAGCAGCTCTCTAGAAATTCCTGGGACTCCAGCACCAGATTGAGACTGCTGAGATATCCCGTCTCATGACTGAACAACTATTGGATCCTTGACCTTCCCATTTAGAGACACTCATTGTTATATTAATCAGACCACAGCCAATAGACTTCACTCTATGTCTTATTTATGATATATATGTATATATATAACATATAATGTATACATAATATATACACATGTACTATGTATTATATATACATGTGCATAATATATACATACATATGATATACATATATATATATATATATATTAATTCTATCAGTTCTGTTCCTTTACAGAACCCTGATTAATACAGTTTGTTCCTCTGTATTTTTTTCATGGTAGCAGCCAGTGAAGATGTGTCTGTCTGTGAGCCAAGACAGAGATTTTGAATACAACCTATATTGCTGGCCTCTTGAACTTGGTCTTCTGGGTCTCCAGAATTGTGAGCTATATGTGTTTTAGCTGCCTACTAGCTTGTGGTATTTTATTATGACAGTCAGAGCTAACAGATCCACGTCAGCTTTTAGATTTCAGCTAGCTGTAAAACTTACAGAGGACTGTAAAGATCATATACCCCAATTGAAAGTCAGGTCTTCAGTATTAACATTGAACTGGGATACCAGGTACCCTTGAGGCTTGTATTCTCAGGAGAATAACAGACTAGAAGAACAGACTAGAATAACAGAATTAAACTCAACATATTTGTTGAAAATTTTCTGAGCAGGGCTAAGAACGGTAATAAGAGTAACAGGAAGGGGAAAGCTATATTATTGTTTATATCACATAAGGCCACTTTGAAATGGGGGAGTAGAGATGTGAGTTTGGGGCTCCAAAGCTACACAGAGAAACCCTGTCTCAAAAAGCCAAAAAAAAAAACCAAAAAAACAACAAAAAAAACCCCACCAAATATGCTCTGTCAGAGCGCCTTAAAAAGGATCCCATCACCCAGTAGTAACCCTTTGAGATATTATTTATAAGTGAATTTGAAACTCAAAGCCAAAGCACTGATGCTGTCATATTATATTCAAGTAGCAAATCTTTGTGGTAGAAAGAACCACACTAAACAGTTTAAAAATGAACAGTGCCTAATGCTAACACATATACTTCTGTATCTGAAAGGGTCTCAGATTCTACGAGAATGTGAGAGGTTCATTGAAGTGACTGGACCCCTACGGGCCCCCTCCCCCACATGTACCCACTGTCCTTATGGAATAACATTCATTGTAACACTTTTATAATCATACCACCAGTCAGGACCCCTAAAACCTACTGAGACAGCCTCCAAAGAGGTAACATGCCCACAATATTCCCATCCAGAAACGGGAAATGCTGTTGTATTCTGGAATAAAGTTGTCAGCCACATTCAGATTTTATGTAATGTCCAGAACACAAGGAATGAACCCCTCATCTACTTACTCTCAGTCAGTGACATAAATACACTTTCAAATTCCAAAGGCCACCTCCTTAGAGTCACTCTGCTAATGGTCAGCACTGCCCTCTAGTGGCAAGCATGACTAATCACAGCTCTGTCCTTCTTCAGTGACCCCAGGGAGAGCAGCCAGGCCAGGACAGAGTTGCAGTAGAGAAAAGCTCCTGGTGTTTGGCATCACTAATTACCAAATGGAACCAAGTTTTTTGGTTTTTTTTCATTCATTTATTTAGCTCATAAATAAAGTCATGCGCAATTATGATACAGGATACAGTATGTTCACAATGGCATGGCTAAATTAAACCAATTAATATGTTATATCACACATATTCATCATTTTTGTTTTGAGAACACTTAAAGTATACTATCTCACAACTTTTAAAATATAGCATATTGTTATCAGCCATATTTATCATGCTCTCAGTAGACCTCAAGATTTCACAGAGTCCATGCCTCTTGTCCAACTGCAGTTTTATATCCTTAAACCAATCGTTTCCCCACTGTTAAAAGACCCACATTGAAGCCTAATAGCCACAAACATTTCTGATTTTATTTATTTATTTATTTTAGTGTGAGTGCTTTTCCCAGTCCCTGGTGGGAAGCTGGAGGTTCGTGGAGCCTGATGGAAAAACTAAGAACAAGATAACCTTGTCTGAGCTCTCTGCATGTGAGACCTCAGGCGACCAGCTCATGTGTATAAACTAAGGAGTGCAGATCTTGCAAGTGTCTCCTCGTATTCTCTTCACATGTTTCATGACAAGCCTGGAAAGACATTGGTCAGTCTGCCAAAAACAGAATTGGAAACTCTTTTATTCAGAAAAGCGATTAGAATTTAGAGGCAAAATTGGAAAAAGAAGGAGAAGAAAGAGGAGGGGAAGGAGGAGGAGGAGGAAAGGAAGGAAGAAAGAAAGAAAGAAAGAAAGAAAGAAAGAAAGAAAGGCAGACTAGTCTCTACTTCTACTTCCAGGTACAAAGGAAACACAGAGGACAAGGGAGGACTTCAGTTTAGCTTTCTACCTCTCTTAGGGGAAGCAAACACACAAGTACCTGTAAATAAATACATAAAGAGAAAATGAAAAGATGAGACAAAGGGAACGCATGCCTTCGATGATACAGATCTGGGGCCTTTAACTCTCTCCAAGCAGGGGTCAAGCTAGGGACGTTAGTAACAGACTATGTCCTGCAGTCATTTTGTCTGTGGATGCGTGGACACCCGTGTACGTGTGCGTTCACGTGTGAGCAGGTGCCTGCAGATGCATCCTTTGGAAGCCAGAGGAAACTATTGGAACTATTCATCCTTTGTTTTGACATAGGATCCTTCATTGGCCTGGACCTGGCCAAGTAGGCTAGGCTAGCTGGCCAGGTGGACCTGTTGCTGCCTCCCTAGGCCTGGGATTACAGGCATAGGTCACCATATCTGGCTTTTTCTATGAGCTCTGGGTTCTCATGCTTGTGTGGCAAACACTTCACTTATGGAACTACCTCCCCAGTTTTGATAAGAAGAAAATAATGACTGCAGAAAGGGGACTTCGCCCCTGGAGATGCTAAATCAGTCAAGGGGAGGCTGTGATCTGGATCCCCACTTGGGTAGTTTCATCACCCCATGAAGGTGGCACACCCGAGGACAGCAAAACATCTGTTCAGCTTGACTCTGGCCTTTAAAGAAAACCAAACGCCGGATAAGCTCTGCAATATGCTCCAGCCAGACCTAGAGACACTCTTAAAGTTCTGAGAAAAGCAAATCCCAGGGATCAGATATCGGCATTCACTCCTTGAGGACTACCTGTTTGCAAGGCCATGCGAGGCAGTGTACTAATAAATGTTACAGCTGGACAAGCTGGCAAGCATCCTTTGTAACCACGAAGGGACTCTGGCTTCTGAGGAAAGGAAAGACCTTTCCGGGTCTTTCGGGTTTGAGGAACTCAAAAAGATTTATAATTCTCTTCATCAAAATACTGTCACAAGTTAGAGCCCCAACGAGGCTAAAGGAATTATTCAAAGACACACAGCTCTTTAGTGACTCTGGCATATGCACCACCTAATTCAATTGTCATTTAAGTGAGTACTTGAAGGGCTTTGGCTTTGAACTAACCTGCTGTGGTCTGGGAGCAGGCGGGAAACACACTGTTCAGTGTCTTTGGAATGTTGTTCATTGAAAAGTTGCTGGGGTAGCTGCTTGGTGAATGATTTTCCAACTACCTTTTATTCTAACTTGACCATAGAGTAATAATGACAATTTTTGCATTTTCTCCCCAATGCTTCCTAAAGCCTTACTACATCTACTAACTTTGATAAAAAAATTCATATTGTATATCCTAATGTTTTATGCAAAATAATTCAAATATTCCATAATATCCTGTCTTCAAAATAAAAGAAGAATTATCTCAATAAAAAGTTTTTGATTGCAAACTTATGGCATGACATTAGGAGTCCTGTTTTGTTTGCCTGTGTTAGTATGACCATGTCTAATTTGACTTGGGTTTTCTGCTGCATTTATATTTCAACTGTCTCTCTGATTCGATTATTTTAATTCCAAATTGATCTTTTCATGTAACACAAACAAGTACACAGTTGCAGAAAAACATATAAAACATTTGTTACACAACTGGAGAAAATAATTTTTTAATACAGAAAGAGGCATTCTGCACTATATATCAACTTCATTTTGACAAGTAAACATCGTGTAATAGTATATAAAATAATAAAAGTGAGCCAGAAAATGGAGGCACACAGCATTAATCCCAGCACTTGGGAGGCAGAGGCAAGGCAAATCTCTGTAGGTTCAAGGCCAGCCTGGTCTCCAGAACATATGCCAAGGCAAGCTCCAAAGTTACACAGAGAAACAAGATAAATAAATAATAAAAATAATAATAAAAGTGAAACTTAGGTCTGTTTAGAATTTGACTTCCCATATACATCAGTGATTTGAATAAGAAATGTCTACCATAGGCTACTATATTGTGGTCATTAGTTGGCAGCTCTGCTTGCAGGTGGCCATGGGACTTTTTGAGCATGAAGCTTTGCTGGACAAAATATGTTTTTATTTTTAACATTAGCTAGTACAGAAATTGTTACTAGGAATAAAGAAAGTATAGGCCTTTGGAGTTTGGGGCTCAAAGAGTGGTTGAATGCTACAAATAAGGTTTGATGGGCCGTTCTGGTGGGAGCCTGCACATAGTTCTAAGAGTGAAGTGGACGGTGCAGGACCAACTCATTACATCTCAGAAGGGAATAAAGACTCTATTAACAACCAAGCTAGAGCCCAATCTAGTGATATTTGACAAATAATCCTAATATTTTTCTGTCTATGTCTTCAAAACTAAAAATTAAAAAAAAAAAAAAAACAGTGGACTAACTTCTTCGGTGGAGGAAATTTTAAGACAGTGTAACATTGGGTCTGTGGCATGAACATTACTGGTAACTCTTATGTGGATCCACAGTGATACAGAGCAAGTGGGACAGGAAAGAAAATAGAAAATGTGCTTCTTGGGAATAAAAAAAGAACACTGGGAAACTTAATGTTGCCGCAAAGGCATGTGCTGGAAAAGAGGCTGAAGTTATTTGAGATATTAGTGCCATTAGGCCTTGTGCTTTGCGCTGGAAAAATGAGTGCAAGACTCCACCTGGCTAAGCGTCCATCTTGTGAAAGAAAAAGCCCTGAACAGTTCCCTGCGTCTACAATACAGCAGCAAGCAAGAGGTGGTGTTTATGTGGATTAAGGGGACCATAGTCCATCCCAAATTGGCAGCAGAACTTGGCAGCAGCTTCCAAGTGGTACTGGCTTTGAAGGCTTGAAAGATGCAGGAGTGAGAGGGTCATGCATTCCTCTCCTGCAGTTTCAGGGAGCCACTGAGGCCAGGCAAAATATAGGAGGCTGTTCTCACAATGTCATCCCAAGAACAGCCATCGCTTGAAGCTACTAAAGTGAATCCTAGGTTTTTGTAGAGACCCCAAGATGTTGGGAATGCCAGAGCTGTGAAACATTTGCCAAGGAGAGTGGAATATAGGGAGTGGCATCAGCTCAAGAGAGAGATGCGTGCTTCAGGCAGCAAAGCTTGCAGAGCAGAGCTGTGTAATCCCTTTGAAACTAAGGCTCCAGGTACTTGACATGGGCTACAGGATTTGGTATTTGTCAACCTGGGCTTGGGTCTTGCTTTGGTCCAATATTTCCTCACTATGTCCCCACTACTCCCTTTAGGAATGGAAATGTATATTCTGTTCTTTATATGTTGTAAGTATGTGATTTGCTTCTTTATTTTATGGAGAGTTACAGTAATAGAATGCCTTGAGTCTTAAAAGAAACTTCAAACTTGAACAGTGTTTGGATTAACTGTTAAAGGACATGGGGACTTTTAAGGTTGAATTAAATGCATTTGCCAGAAGCCCAAGGGGGTCAGGGATAGAATGTCACATTTGAGTGAGAAATGCCCCCCACATGCTCATGTTTTAGAACACTTAGCACCCAGTTGGTGGTACTGCTTGGGAGGTCATGGAATTTTTAGGACATAGTGCCTTACTAGAGGCAGTATGTCACAGGCAGTGATCTTTAAGAGCTCATAGCCTTATTCCACTCCCGTTTGCTCATTCAGTTTACTGTGTCAAGAAATGTCATCAGCTTCTACCTCCCCAGCCACTATGGGTGATCATCTGGAGCTGTAAACTGACAAGCTCTCTCTTCTGTAAGTTGATTTTGGTCACAGCATTTCATTATAGAAATGAGTAATAATTTAGTGTGATATTATAAATATCAGCTTATGTGTGAAGTATATATTCCATGAGTATATAACTATCCAGATATTCCAGTAGTACTTTGCTTGCGCCATCATGAAATGAGGTTTGATGGCTATAACTAAATCTCAAGCAATATTATTTTAGTGTTGAAATTTCTAGTTATTATTTACTATCATTATTAGGGAAATCACAAATATGTCAGTATCTTGTTAACCAGACTAATTAAGAATTATTATCAATTTTTCTAGATATTTAGATGAGCAAGAGACCCTTCAAACACAAATCAACAGGAAATTAGTCAAATGTTCATTCTTCTTTCACTTCTGGCAAAAGAAATAAAAAGAAAGTGCTTAAAGCTAATTCAAGTCAGTAATTATTTTTGAGTCTCTATTGTGTTCTCAGTATTTCCCTGGGAATAAACATTGGTTGCTAAAAGCATTCTTGGAACACCACTCTATGTGAAACCTTTGAGCTATTTAGAATTTATTGGAAACTGAGTCCTTTTTCCATACCAATGTCTCCGTATGTAAAACTTTCTAAAACATGCATATGGTTTACAGCAGAATTAAATTTAGAGTGGTGGTAACTTTACCTGACTTTTTTCAGCGTACTAACATTTTGATTAGTCTTTAGTTTTACTATGAAATAGTTGTTCCGCATTACATAACATAACACAGCAATTATTCATAAACCCTAATCCTAACGTTGAGAGCAGAGGGTACTTAATAGCCAGGACGACCTACTGCCTCCAGTAAAGACTTCAGACTATGTCACTTGCAACTAATTCTAGGGGATCTTCATCTTCTTCCATCTTATTTTCCCAGGTTGGCACTAGCAACCGTCAACTAAGTGGGAATGTGATGATAAAGTTTCACTTATAATCACTTACGTTTTGAAGAAGTCCAAGATAAATGTGTTCATTTCCTTCTAGTTTATCGTATTTCTTTACAAACAGTCCCTATATCTCATTTATATTTGTACCCTACTAAAGCCTAAAATGATGGTTTTCCTATAGAAGATACTCAAGGGACTACTCTGTGAATTAAATTATTAAATAAGATACAAGTAGGTTACCACTGAGATGTAGTTCTCTGCATAGCATTGCTCTATAATTAATGGCATAAGGAGCCACTTAGCCCATGATTCTTCTGGTTACAATTTATGCTGGGCTCAACAAAGAAGTCATGTCTAGCATCTACAGTCAACTGTCAGTCCCTTGAGGACTGATTCATCCATAAAGACCTCAGATAGGATGATTCATATCTGCTCCCATGGTTTCTCATCCTCTGTCAGGATATCCTGGCTTTGTTCTCATGTTGTGGCAAAGATTCTAAGAGACACCAAAACTCTGTACAAGATCACTGGAATTCTATACTCAGAAGGTGGGTATGGTAATTTCCACAAGATTTTCTTGGCCAAAGAAAGCTGTAAAAAAAAAAAAAAACCTATATTTTAGTGTTGAAGAAACAGTCTTTGCTTTTTAATAATAGGATTTGTAAAGTTTTGTCTCAAAACTTGTACTTCCGGGGTGTGGTGAAGACTTGGGTGTGTTTGAAATCAATTTAATATAATTTTTCTCACGGAGAAACATCTACCAACATATAAATGTTATTAATGTGGTTCCCCAAGTAAACCATTACCACAGTAGAACTGCTATAACTTTCCCTTGGTGCAATAGTGACACTAATGTCATGGGAGTGATCGACCACTTTCTGGTTGTATTGGTGACCTATTTATTCAACAAGATGAAAGCCACACAAGGTACCATGATTGGGCCAAGAACTTCAGGTAGATAGTTCATAGAATATAGGGGAGAACATTATATTGTTATTTTTCCAAATGGGCATGACATTTTATGATTCCTAATGATATAATGTTATGCCCACACATTGATGTCTCTCTCGACCCTTTTCAGAGATTCTTCCAGTTGCAGTAGATGGTGATCAACATAGAGACCACAACTGACCAAGGCATAGAAAATAATTCTCAGTCTGAAATGGGGCATATTTATTACACCATCCCCTCCAAAGTCTCAGAGATCATTGTAGAAGAGAGGGCAGAAAGAGAATAAGATCCAAAGGCAATGGGTAACTACAAGGAAACCATATATTCTGGACATAGCAGGGCAGGTGCACAGATGCAGCATATATAAGACCTGTTGGAGCCCAAACCAGACCAAATCCATGCATGAAGAGGGGAGGTGCAAAATCCCACCCCAGCCATGGAACTATTGGGAAGTGGGGATTTTTATCTGCTAGGAGATAGAAAGACAGTTTTCTCTAAGAGTGCCATTCTTGATTAGTCAACCACACTCTAGTGGAAGGTTATCCATTCAAGAGTATTTGGGCAGCACAATTTGGCCTTGATGTAAAAAATGGGAGGGGCTTAAATTGAGTAGATAGGGAAGGAGGAATATCTTAGAAGAGTTGAGGGAATGAATATCATGAAAACATATACAAAACTGTTAAAAAACGAATAATTCTCTAGAAGTCTAAGTTCATATTTTTTCTACCTTTCACTTTGAGTAAATATTTTTCTTTGCAAAGAGTAGTATTTTCTACTTTTTCTTTATGACTTAAACTTATTTATGTACCCATTCTTAAGTGAATTATACTGGAGATACTAATAACATGGCTTTGTTCAAAGCCGAGTGTGAGAAGACACACACAAAAAGTAGTTAAATAAAGCATTCGTTGCTGAGTGTATCCTATCATCATAAATAGAGAAGTTGTCTTTGCCTCTCACCTCCAAAAACACCTATGATAAATTGCAATCTTTGCCAGAAAGTGTTCATATAGGAAACGGAGAGATACTTACCTTCCCTACAGCAGGTGCTGAGGTTGGCAAAAGCAAGGGGTATTCCAGGACCAGGAAGTACCCCAAGGCTAAACATAGGATCACTGTGCAAGAAGAAAGGAGGATAACTCTAGAGAAGGAAGCTTAAATCTGAATAATGGTGAACATACAATGTAATTTATATTATTGTACTTCAGTTAATAAAGAGCCTGTCAATGACTGACCGAGGAAGTTGCATGGTCAGTTTTGCTGTTATAACAATGATTCAGATACTAGTGACAACAAAGAATTTTAAAGGAACAAAACTGAAAGGTAAGTTAAGAAGACCAGGGTATGGAAGGAATAGAATATGACCCAGGCAAACACAATTCTCCTTAAAAAAGAAAAAAAATAGGGACAGAACACTCAAAAAATAGCAACATAGAGGACAGAACACTCAATCACACATTATTTTAAGTAGCTGAATTTTGTATATAACTGGTCTCTGTTTGTATCTAGAAAGTTAAAAAAGGAAGGGAGGGTGCGAGGGAGGAAGGGAAGGAAGGAGGGAGGGAGGAAAAGAAGGAAGGAAACAAAGAAAGAAAGAAAGAAAGAAAGAAAGAAAGAAAGAAAGAAAGAAAGAAGAAAAGAAAAGAGTCAAGAGCCCGAAGGGGCCTAAACAATATCGATCCTCAGTTCTTCTTTCTTGGCAGAACATGAAGTCCCCTGTTGGAGAGAAGTTCTTTTCCTGGGAACCAGCCCAGTGACAAGAAGATAGCTGTGAAGCCAGTTGACTAGATTTCTCCTCTATCTGTTCTCCAGCTCTGAAAAATTACAGTACTGCTTTCAAGGACCCATCAGCTCAGGGAATGAACTACCCCAAGAGTCGAAGCACAGAGGCTCAACCAGGTCCGTGTAGTCTAAGGCTCCCTGACCTCTGCTTGGGTTATCATTGGTTTTGTTTGTCTGGGTTTTGTTGACAAAGCATTGGAGTGAAGCTGAAAACAACAAGCAGACTATGAAAGGTAAGAAGGAGCATGCACAGTCTACCTGTCTTCATGGCTCATCAGAACCAATGCATGCACACTTGTAGAATATTCTATACTGCCTGCTAGACACAGCTTCTTCGCTGCTCATGCAAAGAAGACACATAGTGGCTAGAAGTCTCTATTTCGCTACCTAACTTCCATTTCATTTTCCTTCAGACATTGTGCCCTAGAAAGCATATCACCACCTCCAAAACTAGCTGAAGTGCCTTCCATTGGTTGTCTTCTCAAAGCACCCCTCTTCACAGCCTCCATCCCAGCTTATGCAACCACATGGTTACTGGACTACAATCCTCCCCTCCCTTTGAAAGCGTCACATGGGCAGGGAACTGCTGCCACACATATGGTTTGCCTCATAGTTGGTGCACCCATTGGGGTGACTAATGACAGGGTGAGGGTTTGAATTTGTAAGTAATTAAAGGAAGATTTACTTAAGAGGGAGAAATATTATTTTAACATTTCCACGTAGTGCATTTAAACTATGTTTAATGCTGTGAAATCAGGTGCTCTCTGTTTCCACTGCAAAAATCCGGCTTGGAAAGATTCTTCCATGATTTCCCTCAACCTGCTCACAGATTGAGGCCGACAGATTGCCTATATTGGAGACAGGGCAGTTCCGTTTCAAAGATCACTTAGACTCAGGCTCCAGCTTCTCCCTGAATCAGTGCCAGGTGTGGTGGTGGCTTTTGCGATGCACATGGCTTTCCTATGAGGTCATTACTGATGGAAAGTATCAACACCTCTGCCCCTTGGGGAGGGTAAGAAGTCAGCTCCATTCAAATAAGCATTCCTCAGGCTCCTGCTTCGGAAACACTCGCCTGCTCTTTCCTACTGCAGATGTTTCAGTTTGAGGGACAGGACAAAGGATGACACTAAGGAGTGAAAATCAGAACAGACCCAATGCAGCTGCTCGGGGAAAGGGAGCAGGCAAGAGTTTCCATGTGTCTTAATGTTACCCTCTCTGTCAACCCTTCCACTTAATTTAGGCAGGCAATGAGTTGTGTTCCAAAGATATGTCAATCTATTCTGGGTGGGTATCAAGAAAAAAAAAAAACTGGTTATTTATCCCATCTCCCACAGAGTAAGAATAGCTAGATGGTAAAATGGTTGCTCAGTCTGCAAACACCATGGTAGCAGTTTTAAAGATTCATTTATTCTATAAAAACTGAGAATATGTAGTTCTAAATATTAGCATTGCTCTTGCATATTGTGTTGTGGTTGCAATATGGCTAATGTTTTAAGACACTAATGTTATCATATAACAGAAAATGGGTAGATGAGAAGATGAGAGTACATGATAAAAATATGACCAAGGAATGGATTTCTTTAGTAATTGGGCTGCTTTGATTTTCTTCATTGGTCATTTGGGATGAACTAACACAGTTTTCCTTAGCAAGCATTCTGTTTCTATAGGCAATATGCCATGTGTCTTCTGTCAGCAACCATTACTGCATGCACACCACATACTAGAAATCATCCCTCAAGCCATCCAGGACACTCCTGATTAGAATGCATTTGAAGGCAGGCACACTTGTTCATCATCAATGATGGGTGAGAAGATGGATGTTGGGGGGAAAAAACAATGTGTGCCAGAAGCGTAGGAAAACACTGTGTTTGCAAGGACATTCTAAGAATATTAGACTATAAATGCAACTAGGGCATTTATGAGGAAGAAACAGCTCTTATGGACATAAGTGTTTTTCCAAGGAGCTAAAAATGAAAAGCTGTCATTTTTGAGGATGGAGTCTCCTAAAAGGCTTTGGAGGAAAAAGCCTTTGAAGTGGTAGTGTGTGGAGTTCTGGTTAATGTTTCCGTAGCAAGACTGGCTGATGGGTTATGGAGATAACGTGAGAGGAAAGAGTACCTCAGCCCTCTTCAAACTGGGCTGCACGAAGGGAGACCCTGCTCAGGTTAACTCCGGAGGCACTACAGGTATTTCTTATAGTCCAGAAAATTCCAGACCTGGCCATTTGTGGGGTGATAAGGAAGTCTTTACGATTAGTATTTCCAAGTCGCACCCAAGTGTCCTACTTAAGGGATAAAGGGCAAGGGGAACAGGGAGATGGGAAAAAGCAAAAACAGAAGAAAGGAGAATTAATTCCCATTCGAAAGAAAGATCTTCCCAAGAGCCCAGCTGGCTGTGCCCAAGCCCATTTAGTAAGAACAGGTTTGATCAGGAGCCACCCGCCCTACAGTATCCCTGGCGCCTACTGAATTTTCACCAGAGACCTAACAGAAAACATCTGCTCTCTTACTTAAAAGTAAATCAATTGATTAAATCTGCATTTGCTTACTTTCGTCTATCAGGAGCATGGCTATTTCTCTTTTTCTTCTCCTCTGACTCCTTAATAACTTCCCTGTGCTGTGAGTTTAGGATGAAGGTGTGTCTCCTTCTGTGTCTACATGGCGAAATTTACCACAGGTCAAGCTAAAATCATGTCGGAAACCCAGGGATGTAAACAATTTGGTCATATTTCATATGTAAATTGAAAGCTTACCTAACCACATGAGATGACCTCAAGTTGCAGATACACATGTGCAAACAGAATTCCCACTGCCTCGAGAAAACCCTGACCATAAATGCTGAAATTTCTATTTTGAAACGTGACCTCCACGCTGAAGCTCATGTAATAGTTTTAACAAATCTTATATCATGAGTAGATTTGGTTTGTTCTTAAGTGAAGTTTTAACTTGAAAATGAAATGCTTGTGGTGACACCTTCATGGTTGGGAATCCACGTTGTCATATGTTCTCATTTACATCTATCTATCAATACCTCCTCAGCAACAGGAACTACAGAAAGCAAGACTTTAAGAAGTAAGCATGAAACAGCCAGCCCCCTGACTGGTACCATGGAAGCATTCATTCACTGAACAAATCATCCTGCAGCTTCAGTGTGCCAAGTGCTGTTCAACACCCAGGGGACATGTGGATAAATGGTAGAAAGTTTACCGTAAAGAGTCTCGTGAGCTAACAGGAAAGAAAAATAAACATGCAGTCATCAAAACCTGAAATAAATGTTGTACTGGGGGATATATAAAGTGGCAAGAGATAACACAGGCCCAAGGGAATCAATCTGTCTTCTGAGAACATGGATCAATGTGGGAAAGATACATAGATGATGCCCAACAATGATAAACTATGTTCCTCCAAGATCATATTTCTGTTCCTCCAAGATCTATGTTCTCCAAGATCATTTCATTGCTCTGCTTCCTACATTTGTCATCAACTAACAAAGGGAGTCATAGTAAGTCATATGTTTTAAATACCTGTTGAGAAGTCTACTTCCCAAGAGTGGTGAATGAGACAGTGGTTACAGAGATGTGATACTATGCTAGCATTCAGGTGAGAAGAAAGAGGGGAAAATACAGGAGCCTAGCACCCAGAAAAGGGGAGAAATGACTCCACTTGCATTTTGCCTCTTCTCGTCGCTATCTTGGGTTTATCAGCAGCATCAACAGCATTGATTTGGTTATTTCCAGGTTCTGGCTGTTATGAATAAAGCTACTATAAACATAGTTGAACACGTGTTCTTATGGTATGATAGAGCATCTTTTGAGTACATGCCCAAGTGTGATATTGTTGGGTCTTGAGGTAGATTGATTCCCAATTTTCAGAGAAATCGCCATATTGATTTTCAAGTGGCTGCACAAGTTTGCACTCCCACCAGCAATGGAGTAGTGTCCCCTCACCCCACATCCTCTCTAGCATAAGCTGTCACTTGTCCTTTTGATCGTAACCATTCTGACTGGTGTAAGATGGAATCTCATAGCAGTTTTGCTTTGCATTTCCCTGATGACTAAGGATGTTGAATATTTCTTTAATTGTTTCTCGGCCATTTGAGAGTTTTCTGTTGAGAATTCTCTGTTTAGGACTGTACCTCATTTTTTATGAACAGAAACAGAAGAAGGAGTGGATGGGGCGGTGGAGGGGAGAAGGTGGAAGGAAATGAGAGGATAGGAGGGAGGAAAATGTGGTCACATTGTAAAATAAATAAATTAATTTAATTTAGAAATGAACAATAAATAAACAAAGCATTGATTGTGAAAAGTAAATAAAATTAATCTTATTATCCCCCCTTGATCATGTAATATAAAGTTTTTAAAATGAGGAAAACTTTTTAGTCCTGAGAAAAGCAAAACATAATGGAAAAAAGGAAGGCGGGGCGGGGGGGGCACACCGGGACAGGAGGGGGGGCGGAGGGGGCACAGCGGGCAGGTTGGCTGATGGGTAGGAAGAGCAAGATGAGATCTCTGAGACACTGGGTAAAAAACACCTGCCTTCTTCAGTTGCTGAGTGGCTTAATCAATACACACAGAAAAATGTTAGGGGCATCCTCAGCAAGATTCAGATAATATTTTCTGTCATCAACTGTCCATAACTAAAAACATAGGCCACAAGAAGACAACGTTTTATCTGACTTTATCATCATTAGTGGGGGGAATGTTGAGAGACTTGTTGAGACACAATATAAATGTCTTTGCTTACTTTTGTTGCTGTAATAAACCATTGACCAAAACCAAGTTGGGGGAGGAAATTTTTTACTTAGCTTATACATCTATGTTACAGTCCCTCACAGAGGGAAGTTAGGGCAGGGACTCAAGCAGGAGCAGACACAGGAACCATAGAGCAATGCTGCTTAACTGGTTTTCTCTCATGGTTTGCTCAACGTGTTCTCTTAAATAACTCAAGATCACTTGCCCAGGGATGGTAGAATACACAGCGGTCTAGGTTCTTTCCCATCGGTCATTAATCAAAAAAATGCCTCACAAAAATACCCACAAGCCAATGTAATGGAGGCAGTTCTAAAACTGCTGTTCTCTCTTCTTAGGTGACTCTGGTGTCAGGTTGTCAGAAATTAACCAACATAATAAGCCCGATAGTCTACCCTAGATCAGGTGAGTCATAACTGAGCATGTGGCTCCTAGGATGTTCCTTGCATGAAATACCACCCCAAGGTCTTAACCTGGAAATGCCTTTTGGTAGGTGCCACAGGAAAAGAGTAAAGACCAAAGCCAACTCACAGATGTGCCAGAAGATGTTCCACCAGAAGGAGAAAGATGATGATTATAAAACAAGCAAAAACCTTAAAAAGCCCATCAAGTACCACAGCTATGTTAAATGCTGACCAACACTTAGGAGCATTGGTGCTGAAGGGGCTAATTCATCAGCAATGATTCCTGCCCAGAAATAATATAAAACACAATGCAGAGACACACTGGCTTCATGTGCTGAGGAATCTTAGAATGTAAACAGCAAAGAAAACTGTAATTTCCCTTACTGGAATGCCCCCAAAAAAATTAGTGTGTGGTATGTGTACCACTGCTCTGGCATCTATCAGAGGCTTTTGGTCATCTCTGTGGGGTATAAGCTAAGTATGGAGCTGAATATGACAAGAGGAAATAAATAAAGGGGGTTTTCTCATTCACATTGGTGTCCAAAGGTGGGAAAGCCAGACCAAGAATGAGATAAAGCATCTAATCTGACAAAGACATAGAGAGAACTGAAAGCTTGGGGCTCCATGAAAGCCAAGCACAGAAGGAGAGAAACATCAGATACATAATTCATATGCAGAACTGAAAACAACCCAAAGCCAGTTGGTGCTTCTGAGAAACGGCCAAACCACGAGGTCCTGAGCCCTACAGAGAGTTCTTAATGAAGCCTTATCCAAAAGCAACTCTTAAAACATATGTTGCAATAGAGATTTATTAGACCATAACATATTTGGGAGTTCTAATGGAGGGGAGATGTTGCTTGATTCTGGGATATATGATCTCCTGCCTTAAAGCAACTTACAGTCAGGTGTGGGACATATTAGGTGTAGTCCCCTGCCTGAGTGGGTTCTGGGGAAGAATCCAGATGACATCATACGGCAGGGTAGACATTTTAAGGAAGAAAAGCAAGCATAGGAAAATAAACAATGTAGAGGGCAGGGCATGCAGCTGAATGCCTTGACAAAAACATTGCCCTGGCAGAGTAACACGTGCGTTGTAGGATTTTCAGTGTTGACACAGCAGCCTCCAATATTGAAAAGTATTGATAAACTATAATGGCCCAGTAGAGGAGGAATTGTCAAATGAACTACATCATCAGCTACTTGGTACGAGTGGGAGTCTGGGCTGGATTGTGATAGTTACACATGTTATTTTCTTTCTCCCTAACTTTCAGGTTCACTTTCAAGTGCTAAAATAATAGCATTCAGATTCATGTTTGGGTGATATAAGTCCTCTTCACAGAACTAATGCATGTGTTACATATTTTCAAGGTAGGCTTGTTTTGTTTCTGTTGTTGTTTGCTTTCCGAGCTTGGGGGGAACAGGGTATTCTATCTCCTCTCTGAATGTAGTTCTTGAGTGTGATCCTCTATGTATCTCCCAGGTCGAAAGGGGATATGTAGCCACAAACATTCAATTTGATGAATAATTTGAATTGGGTTATGAGATAGTAGGCTGCCATATGGCTTTTTATACCCCCTCCTTTTGGGTCACCACTCCCTTCAGCCCCTGATTTCTGACATACTCCCACATCCCTCCATGCTTAAGTCATTTTGTTCCCAGTGGAAACCTACTAGTTAGTAAGCTAATTTCAAAACACAACTTTAAAAAGAAGGTTCAAGTGGAATTACCCTGTGCAGGAGAAGAGAGGTAATGTTACTCCCAACAGGAGTAGGTTTGAAATGAAAATCAGAGTACACAGCCTGGAATACCTCTCTATGAGTTATTGGTTGGGGAAACACAGATCTGCAAACCAACACAGGCTATTGGCATTCCCTGTGTTACTCAGCATAACCATACTGTAATACCCTACTGCTGAAGACATTATATAATTTGGCTTCAGGACATAGAGAAACCACTGGTAGGCTTCCCATGAGCCTGTGGATGGCCTTATTGACCCATGCACTAACAGACATTTCAAACAAGACTTAGCAGGTTATAAAAACGAAAACAAATAGAAAAAGAGATATAAAGTTGAGAGAGGTCACACTGAGGGGATAAGGGGGAGTTGGTGGGGAAAATTTGGAGCACACATGATCATATTTCAATGTATGTATTATGGAATTCTAAAAAGGAAGATAATTTTAAAAAATGATTTGATGAACAATGTAAATGAGATGAAGGCTATTCCTGTAGAAACTAAAATTACAAATTGCGATTTTTTTTTTGTATAGTTTAAACACAAGTCAGGGTTTAAGAGAGAAGGAGAAAAACTCTCTAGGAAGGCTGCTAGGGTGAAGGATATATTGGAAACACTCCCAGGGAACACAATCAGTGGAGGTTTTGTGGTCTACCTGAAAGGACATGGGATGTACACTGTAGGCTAGGACAATAACGGGGGAAGACAGAGTGATGACAGCGCACACCCCAGCCGAGGCAGAGAGCGTGGGAAAGAAGGAAGTAAACAGCCAGAAGGATGCTTCCAGGAAGAAGTCATCTCATCTTTAAGCTCGAGTCAAAATACCTTAGTGCAGAAAGGAAAACAACTTTAGAAAATTACAGAAATGGCCAAAAGGAAAGATTTGTGAATGACAAACAGGATTTCAGCATACACAGCCTTCTTGAAATATTTATAAGTTCCATATTTGTTTCATCTGTTAAAGACGAATGTATTACTGAATTTGTTTTCAAGATGAAATTGTGCAAAGTCTGAAGTCCCTATAATATGGTTCAAAGCAAAGCTAAGCAAGGGATACTTTCTTATCCCCATAAACACCTAAGATGACATTAGATTTGGGGTGTTAGTATTAATGTTCCCGGAGAACCATGCCCTGCCACTGGCCAGGAAATTACCCACCTGATTTGGTCTTTGGAATATAGGAGTACACTGAGCACACATGTGCACAGGCACACACCACTCAGTCTTGAGAATATAAAGCAGAGGATGAAAAGCCCCAGTTTTATTATGATCCAGCTCACCAACAAACTGCACATGGCTAGAGTCCCAAGAGTTTAGAATTTCCATGAGGTTTCAAGGCCATCTACTGTGGTTTATTTTAAAATTGTGCCACAGGATTCCTAGTACTCAAGAGTATGCCCTGATGATCTAGAAAGAAGTAGGGGCCTAACATGTAAAAGAAAGCAGGCTTTAAATTTCCTGAGAGGTGTTTACAGCTATAGGGGCTAAGCCTCAATCCCTCAGAGGCAACCAAGAGTACATCCATAATCCATGTCATTAGGGGACTCACTTGGATTGCTCTGACCAACCATTCAAAAGGAGGTTTCTCATGACCGGTACTGGGAGTTTTGTTAGTCTATGGCTTTTTTGGGGGGGGGTGGGGAGGCATTGTCAACCTAAGTACCTTAACTTCCTTCAAGACATATAGATATAAATATACATACAGATATAGATACATAAATCTACATAGATTCACATATGTATTGTATATAATTTTAGGGAAATATAAAATAGTGCTACTCCTCGAGGCTTTATTAAACAATCTTAGTGTTATTTTTTTCTTGTCCCTCCTTCTCTATGCACTGAACTCCTTCTACCACCCAGTTGTAGTCCTGTCCCTGTTATTTCATTTCTTACCCACATCACCTGTGTATTCTGCTCCCAAGCTCCCTCCCGCCTGTGGTCTCTTTATACTTGCCTGGTTTCTGTGGTCATTCCATGTGAACACTCTTTCCTGGAAATGGCTGGATAAATAAGACCAGAACAAAGGCAACATCAATGGACATGTTAATTTGGAGAAGGGGGAAGTTTCACAGGGTCCCACCACTAGACAAAAAGCAACAGGAAACTACCGACTGTTGGAAGAAGGACAACTAGCCTCTCCCAGGTATGAGCCTCCTTCCTGATTGTTTAATGCAGAGTGGTTAGCTCTGAAACCATATGCACGCAAATAACAAAAAATGGGCTCAACAGGTTGAGTTTACATATATTTGTGTACATACTCACATACACACACACCACCAATAATAATCAAATAAAAATAAAATAAATCAAATAATAATGGTGATAAATGAAAAAAAGGTTATCTACCTGAGAGTGGTTGGGGGGTAGGGGGAATTTTAAGGCAGGGGAGCCTTAAGAAGGGATGGAGGGGGAATGGAGGAAGAGTAGTGATGCCATTCTATTTCAATTAAAAACATACTTTATTTTTCCTTTATTTTTGAGATTATAATATAATTACGCCATTCCCCACTTCCCTTTCCTCCCACAAAATTACCTGTTTGTTGATTCTAGCTCCATTTTGCATTTTAAGATTCTGTGTAATATTTGATTTAATTAAAAAGAGTCCTGCAAATCAATGCATGGAAAAAATGACCAACCTCTTCATGTGATAAGAAAAGAGACATTAGACCCAGAGAAAATAAAAATCAGCCCTAAAATTCTCAAAATTGAGAATGAGAATTACGTCTTAGTTGTGCTTTCAAAGCAGAGATGAGGCAAAGCTCTGCCAATTTCTTCAGGAAGAGAATCTCAGAAACGTAAGAGAATATAGGAAACTGACCTGGGAAAGGAACAGCGTCCAGCAGAGCTGTGGAGCTAGAACCCTGCATCAGCAAGTGGAGCCCACCTTTTGCTGTTTTCCATGTGAGAGGCCATGTGCAGCATGCATGTGTGTGAAATTATCCCGCCAGGAAGCTGGAAGTCAGGATTCCAGCCCACGTGGACTCGGGGTTGTCACTGAGGCCCTTATCTGCCCTTATCAGCATCAGAGTAAGGCCCCAGCACTCCAGGGGATGTTCTCAGTGGAACAACAGAGAGTGTTTAGGTGAGGATGAGCCTGTGGGAAATAATCATAGCTGTTAGGAGCGCAGGAGGGTGTGCAGGCTACAGGTATCCACACGTTGGGTACTCCCATGAACCCGGTAGCCTCACTCCTAAATCCTCACCTTGCTGGTGTCATGCTAAAGAAACGCATTTATAACGCAAATGGCTCTGTGTCCTTCATCAAGCTCTTCTGTCCTGATAAGCTATCTTCAGACTCACAATGACCCAAACCTACCAGTTCTTTCCATGATGCCGCAATGTAAGTGGGATTTCACGTACCCTTTAGTTGCAGATAAATTTTACTCCATTTCAACCTAAGTCAGTTGATCATCCCTCTGAAAGAAAGATCTAAGATTTCACCAAATGAACGGAAATTAGGTGATAACAGCAATCCAGCCAGAACTTTTCCTCCAAAGCATTATTACTCCGTTGACAGGGCCAAGGAGGAGGCGTTCTGAGCGACGCCTCAAGAGGACAGGGAGCTGAAATGCTCCAGTGTGAGCTAGACGTGGGCTTAGCTCCTGAGCCGGACCAAAAGAATGTAATAGAGAACCCTCCAGGAAACCACAATTATTAGGAATGACAAAGTAAAGTAGAAGGCAGAGTGATTAAATGTGAA
This sequence comes from Cricetulus griseus, assembly GCF_003668045.3. Lineage (NCBI taxonomy): Eukaryota > Metazoa > Chordata > Mammalia > Rodentia > Cricetidae > Cricetulus > Cricetulus griseus. The sequence continues at coordinate 27,060,900 of NW_023276806.1, forward strand.
GGCCACTCTTAATGAGAGTGACGCAGGCGGCTGTCATTTCCGTTTCTCGTTTTATGATGATGGGTCTTCTGCCCACTGGTCTCGATGCCAAAATATAAGGCAGAAACATTTTCCAATCCCCACTCCAACAGCAATTTTCTATCTTCCTTCACAAGATTTTGAAATAATTTTCACAATTTCATAAAACTTGGAAATGTCTTATTTTTCCCAAGTAAATGGCTTTAAATAATAAGTTAGGATTGATTTAAGAGGGGATGATTTATTTTATGGATGGTACTCATCTGCATGTAAATATTTTAGAGAAGATTTACAGAGTCCTTATTTTCACTCATCTAATTATTTTAAGGTTTCAAAAGTTTGTTATATTTTAAAGATTGATTTGTGGGGAGTATTTGGGTGTCGGTGTTTATGTACACATGTGTGGGTAATGGCAAAGGCCAGAAGATTGCCTCATCATCCTCACGGAGATGGAGAAGCCTGGTATGAGTGCTAGCAACTGAACTCCAGTCTTCTGTAATGGCAGCAGCAATGCTCTTAACCCTTGAGCCATATCCCCAGCCCCTCTCTTGTATTCCAAGCAAATGGATCCCTACACATGAACTTAGACACAGATATCTGGGTTCCCACATGCACTCACATTAACCAAAAACCCCTAGTTCCTGGGGTTGTATGAATCCATACCTGGTACTAGTAAAAAACGAATAGTGGGAAGATCATAGGCCCTAGAAGGAACTGAATACCATTGTTTACCTAAATTGACATGACATCAAACTGTCTTCTAAATGTTTATTAATGGACACACTCTAGCCTTGTTTAGCATAATTCAAAGAGCACCTATCTGAGTTCAGTGCCTTAAGGCTAAAGAGACACAGATCCTGCAATGGATTAAACTCGGGTACTAGGGTATGACAAAGTGTGTTGTTAAAAGAATCACACGCCTAGAAGGATTTTACTTTTGCATTTTTCTCCAGTGAAAGTTTTTGGTACATCAATTAAAAAGGATTTCAGAGTTTCTATTGACCCAGAAAGGATGTTACTTAAAGTTCCTAGCAAGAAATAAAAAAAAAGCAAGCAATCAAACCAAAAGTCCATTCATTTGAAAATTTTTTACCATAGAATAAAAGAAAATAAACCATAATTCCCATTATGATATCAAGTAGTATACTAAACACTTTCATGAACCACTCCTTTCAATCTGTATGACAAGCTTTGAAACAATCATCCATGAGATTAATTACCAGCATACAAACAGAGAAGTTCTAGAGTTCTAGTTTAGAGAAACTATCTTGAGTGAGTGTATCAAGAAGCTGGATTTTAAACCCTAATCTGTGGAATCTAAGTGTTGTGGCTTTTATCGTGGCTGACAGTTTCAGGAGCCATTATTACTTTCCTGAGAGCAAACAGTAAATGAGATATGTGATGGGGTCACATGTACATCAAGGTCTGTGACTATCAGGTCGACACACGAATGCCACCGTGGTATCAAATTGTATTTTATATGACCTAATCAATTCTATAAAGATTAGACGGTCTTGAAACTACATTATTAAGGCTTTATACTAAATATTTTTATGATATGGCCTTGAAAGGGAGACTATCAGAAGGAAAGGAAAATAACCTGAGTCATGTTGAGGATAGAAGTATTATTTGTTCAAGTCAGCTGCCAATGACTTTATCAGAAAACAATAAAAATATCAGCATAGTAAACTGATGCAAATGATTTCTGAAACCATAATTCCTGCACTAATATGAGCCCTCAGCATGCTCTAAAATGTGTCTAGAAGCATTGTACTCTGACTTCCTTGCTGGAAGAAATTGAGAATAGCTGATATAAGATTCAGTCTGCTTAGTGAGGAAATGTACAAGTTAATATGGAATATTAGTATCAAAGGTACGAGCAATAAAAGAGAAGACTTATTGGACATATACAGACACATGTACACACATGCACACATACACACAAGTTCTGACAAAGAAAACATTTTGAAACCCAGAGCTCTACCCTTAATGTATTTGTTAACTAGTGCGTAGGAGTGTGTGTGTGTGTGTGTGTGTGTGTGTGTGTGTGTGTGTGTGTGTGTGTGTGTGTGTGTCTAAGCTTTCGTACTTTACTCCAGGGTAATGCTCAGAACAGTAAGTGAAGTGACAAAATCGCCAACCGTGTAAACAGAGTGCCTGCTTGTAACTGATGCTTTGGAGGTCCTTTCTTTGCAAGGTGCTAACAATTTAATGACAGAACAGAGGAGATGCTGTCAGGGAAGCCTGCGGGAGGGATGCTGCAATCTGGGTGAAGTGGAAGGGCTGGCTCGCAAAGAAGCTACTCAGTCAGAGAACCATTTATTTGGAATTACTCAGGTATTTACCAGTACAGCAATCGGCTAACATGAACAAGCTGTATTACTAATTAGATTCCTTTAAAATAAAGCAACACATAGTAACTAATTCAGTTCATTTTTAAATTCATTTGATGTTGAGAACTTTGATAAAATAGATACCAATATTTTTAAATATATGTTATGATGCAATCATAACTTCTCCATATTTGCTGATTCATCTAATTTCTAAGAAAAAAATACCTTTTTCTGTAACAGGAAATTTAAAATAGACCATCCCCCCTGGACATTTACCAAGAAATAACTAGTGAATAGGTACATAAATGAGGCTATAAGGCCAGTATATAAGAAAGCAGAGGAGGGACAGCATAGAGCTCAGAATGGACATTGGATGTAGGGCTGCCAGACCTAAGATTTAACCTATAAACCCAGAAGTACATGGCTTCCTTATGGCCACTAATAACCAAGATTTCACCTCCTTTTCCTCTATATTTGAATCTATTCTTCTTGGCTGCCTTACCTGCTAACCAACTAGTAACTTCTTATAATAGATTTGGAAAACAAAACTTAAAGGAGTTCAGGGACTGTCCATGGGGCTCTCCTTCCTGCCTCTAGAAGATTCCAGGACTCAAAGGCAGCATTTGCATGCTGAGCTGCCTGCAAACTTAGGCAGCAGGATCTTGGTGTCGAGGAGGCATTAATGTCACCATTTTTTAAGCCACAGGAAGGGAGTTATTTTATATCATAGAACAGGATTCCTCAATCCGGGAAGATTCCTGTCCTCTTAACCCTGTCCTCTACTGCAACAGCCAGAAACATTTCTAATGATCTCAAATCCCTTTGCAATTTCTATCGCCTCCTTGTTTTCCTTGCATCCTCCCTCTGGCATTAAGACTGGGTAATGATAAGGTATGGAACTAGCTGGGAATCCTATTGATTTATAATTCTGGGGGATAATAAGATCCCTCTGAATATATTTTGTTTGGGTTGGCTTCCTCAGACCTCCTTTGACCTGGAGCCAAAAACAATTTCAGCTGAGTTTTCAGTTTTGCCCCCTTCACCCAAATGGCTTGTATGTGTGCACACGCATATGTGTGCTTTGTTCTTGTCATTTATAAGAGGTCTGTGGTATATGAGGTGAAAGTTTTGTGAGAGTTCTGTGTCGATGCTAACATATTCCATCAACAGTGATCCACACAGCTGTTAATCGTCAACATCTCTGTAACTCTGAAAACATAACAGACCTGACAACTGTCACCAGTTCTGGGGGCAATGCACTATTATTTTGCTGTGTATCAGTCATAGGATAACAAATTATTAAAATTAGCTACAGATGCCTTTATGGGTAGGAAAACAACTAAAATGTCCACAACATGGAATGCAAAGGCAGGAAGGGGAAATGCTATTTGTTCATCTCTTGAATAATAAAGAAGGGAGCTCAGGAGAAAAGGGCTGATAACCTTCTGCCTGGGAAACTTACCCTGGGTTTGCATACATTCTGAGTTTACATTTTCTCAAAAGTACAGTTTTGAAATTGACCATCTTTCTCTCCTGTAGACTTTGTCTACATCTAGGGACGCATGTCGCCATTGGTTAGTGAGTGCAGATGTGAGCAGTAGCCCAAACTCACTTCATTCTTTCTCCTCTCAAAAAGTACAATGTGCTGTTGTGAGATACGTTCTGCACAATTAGAAACATTTCTTGTTATTGCAGTAGAGGGCAGGGTTAAGAGGACAGGAATCTTCACGGATTGAGGAACGAATGCTGTTCCATGATATAAAGCAACTCCCTTCCTGCAGCTTACAAAATGGGGACAGCAATGCCTCTGACACCATGGTCCTGCTGCCTAAGTTTGCAGCAGCTCAGAATGGAAACGCTGCCTTTGCATCCCAGAATCTTCTGGAGGCAGGAAGGAGAGCCCCATGGACAGTCCCTGAACGGCTTTCAGTTTTGTTCTCCAAAGCTCCTGTCTTAGACACAACAAGTTACTAACATCTCATCAGAGTTACAAAACCAGAAGAAAAATAGCATCAGTAATCATCCCGTGGAGGTCTGCAGCCAGAACAGTTGTTGTATGCTGGAAAGAGAGATGAATGGCCAAGAGCTCCCTTTCTGGACAGTTAACCTCATCTGTGCCCTAGGCTGGGCAGCACACTGCTCAGAGTGGACGGCAGCACACACTTGGAGGTGGGGATACTCTGCTCGACATAACCAGTTATCTCAGAGCTCTGTGTCCATGCTACCCTTGCTGTGGATGACGTACCAAATTAACATGCACACAGACTTTGAACTTTTTGTAGAATAAGTTGACAATCCAATGGAAGAGAAATTCTGCTTAAAACAGTTAGCCAGGGAATTAATCCAGCTAACATCATGGAATTTTTGCACAGTGACATTTACTTTCTCTGTGTACGTTTCCCCCAGATAATTGGAGTTCATTACTAAGCTTTTGGTGCAGCTAATCTGGGGCAGGATAACCTAAACTCTGAAGGAAAAAAGAAAATTACATTCCAATGGTCAATAGTCTCCTTCCAACTATGTGTTTCCTGATATCCACAGGCTCAATAAACCCTGGACCACAGAAAGCTAAGAGAGGGACTAACTTTGGAATCAGGTGAGAAGCGAGGCATGTGTATGCCCCTGTGCTAGTGACTGTGCATCTGACCTCAACAGAGCGCCGGCTGTGGGAGATGGGTATGAAAGTAGCCGCACAATTTACTGCGTCAGGCAGACTGCTTTCCAAACCCCGCAATGGACAATTTAGTCTCAACCACCGTGTGAAGTGTGGATAATACAAACAGGAAACCTGGGATTCCCAGCGCAACTAATCTCTGTGAAATGGTCATAGCCCGAGGAAGCCATAAATCCCAAAGCCACCTCACGCCATCATTTACTCCACATTAGTATCTTCCCGATAAGTGGAGAAGGAAAGAAAACCACATTGCAACCATGTAGGACAAAATGTTAAGACCTCCCTCCCTTTTTTAAACACTCATGAGCTCCCTGCCAGCCTTCACTCCGAATCCCTTCTTAGTTTGGGCTTTCTTGGTCCCCCTACCATCAAGTCACTACTAATTTGCTCTCCTGTCGGTTTTGCACTAAAGACATAAAAACCATTGTTTGTTTGAGGCAAGGTGTCTCATTCAAACTAGCCTCAAACTCACTGTCTAGCCTGGGGAGGCCTGAACTTCTGATCCCCCTGCTGGGATGTGTTGGGATTGCAGGTGTGTATTTTCACAGCCAGTGAATGCAGGGCAGGGGGTCCTTGTGTCTGCTAGGCAAACATAACTGTCTATTGTTTAAAAAGTTATTTATATTTCTTACATAGAATGATATTCTGTCCGATAAAAGCACTGTAACCAATATTTTCTATAAGAACAGAAAACTACTTGGGTCTGAAAAGTGGTCTTTGTAGGAAACAGAGATAGCTAGGAGAAGATCGTACTCCTAACACATGTATGTGTCAAGGTTCCTCCAAAAATAGTCTTTCTAGAGGATTCTTTGCTTCTTATCTAAGCAATAAAGTTATCTTATAGGTTGCAAGCTTTACAAAACCCTGCACGGTACAACACTGGGGTGTCATCAATTGGGAGAAATGACAGGAACATAACAAAATAACCAAGCAAAGGTCAGAAGACTGTTCATTTCTTTTCAGGCTTCAAGATAACCCATTCAGAGCTAACTGAACGCAGGATTGTTGTTATACCCAGTTGCTAATTCAAACCAAGTGGCAGAAACAGTGTAGTGGTTCCCATTCATTATGGGCCTACTTAAAATTCAATGAAATGGAAATGGGAAAGTACTGTGGGAGAAACCACAGTTTCTCCATGCAACCTTTTCAACTCACCTGGATTTCATCATGTACTATTAGGCCTTACCCTGGGCAAGGACTCATTCATTGAATATGACCTCCTCTGGTACTCAGTCAAGTGAAGAGCTGAAATTTGATTTCTCTAGTGTTTCGTCTGATTGTTCCATATTTATAGTGTATGGATGGAGAAACATCATAGAAATATCTATGTGCAGAAAAGGCATGGACTATAAACATCCAAACAGAAAACTGAACTTTTTTATGATGCACAATCCCAGAGCCAAGAACATGGAAGGCCATGAAGGGCATTTGTATCTCCAGTATTTTCTTTTCCTATTTGTCAGCTTCTTCCTGCTAGACAGCCAACTGGCAGAACTCTCTGAAAAACTATGCTGGTCCAAAATGTGCACTGGGGTTTTCCCAAGCTTTGATCATTGGCCACATCCAATGAGCTCCTAAACAACCACAAGGAGACTGAGATTTACCTGGGTGACATCATTTTACTTTTTCGTCACTCTCTAAAAGTACTCAAATCGGAATCTGAGGGGGTCTGTTGGCCCTCTGTGCTCCTTCACAGGCAATGCTGTCAAGTGACCCCCCATGTCATCTAAAGACTGGCAACCAGGTGTTTACATGGACAACAATGGTGGTGGACGTGAGTCACAAAGTGATCAAATGGATAGATAATGGTTTGGGCCATCTGTTCTGCATGTGTCTTGCAGAGTGTTGCTATCTTGGACGTTATAGTTCATACAGATGGTATTCCCCAGGCAAAGACATGATCTGAGTGATGCTGTGCAAAGATTAGTCTTAGTGTAAGACAATAGATAATAGCCCATCTGACCATGTTTTAAAAATCGATTCCCTTGTAACCACACATTAAGCATATAGTTTAAAGGATTCCAGTTGTTAATTTGAACTTGCTGCTGCATGGCTCCTGTCTCATGCCACATTGAGTTTAAAGAGGTAAGCAAAAGAGTGGGGTGTAAGAATTCAATTTTGTGAATAATATTCACTGAGATTATTTATTCTCTTTAGAGTAAACACTATACTTTAATGAATTCTTTTTCTCCTATAATAAGTGGAGTTTTCAGTGGTTCAACAGACATGTATTCTATCTTCTTGGCTCGGCTAAGAGGAAAGCTATGTGCTCATCCCAGAAGAATGCGCTGTAAATGAGACCCAGAACCGGCTACTTCTTTAAGGTGCCAGGATATCCGACTTCTCAACTTTCATCATGAACTTGGCTCTCTTAGATAAAAGAAAGATAAAGTGCATTAATCACAGAGCAAAGATACGGAAAAGTCTCAGAAAAGTTGGGGGGGAGGGGGCGATGAGTGAATCCTAACTATAGAGAGATGCCTCAGACTTCAAAAGATCCCTGAAAGAAGATAAAAATGAATATATTTTCTGAGATCAATTCCTAATCCTGGAGAATTTTTGTAAAGGACACAGGGCAGCAGAACTATACATAAAAAAAAATAAAAATAAAAAACTCCACTATGTTCGTGTATCTTCAGAAGGGAAAGGAGTATTTACCTAGAAGAAAACACTGATCTAGAAGGTCAATACTTGTGCACATGGTGAAGGGCAGGAGGGGAGTTAATGGAAGTGTCAACAATGGTCACTGTTGGAAGGTGGACTTTGAGAAAGATTCTACTTTCCCAAAGCATCAGTTGAAACCCTAGAATGTGCGGAGTGGGGAAAGATTGGGGGTGTCTTTCCTTACCCTGCTGATACAACGTTTTACTGAGGTTATTTAAGGCATTCCCACTCAGAAGCCATAAAGGCCATAGGGTAGCTACAGTAATAAAGTTACTTAATTAGATTCTACAAGACAGCCTTAGATGATGCCCACTGACTACATGGCCGAGTGAGCATTTCCTTTGATTTTCAGCCCTCGGTACAGAGAATGGGGAAAGTCATTGTATGACTGGTGGTGTGCTCTCATCTAACCTCACCCTCTTCTAGCACTAGATAGAAACATGGTCCTGAATCTCTCAAAACTCAAGCTATCAAAGTTACAGTAACCCCTCTCTGCAGGGTACCTCAGGAACACCTACTATGTCTGAGATATTTGAGCATCCTTTCATCTCCAGGATTCGCTTGAAAATTATTACATTTTAGACAGTTAATCCGTGAGAGGCATAGCCTTCATGAAATATCATTAATATTACAACTGCAATTACCATAATGCCACATTTTTAAAGTTCTTAAGTTATATGTACAGTACAAAGCAACAAAAACACTTAATGATGGACGGATGATCAGTAAACCAGTAAACAAAGTGAATGGGAGAGCTTTTCTACTTTGATTTCCAAATAAGTGCCATGGACACTTATTAATGGACAAGTAGGAGATAAAATCCAGGAAGACCAGTTGGCTCTGATGTTACTAAGTGTTTGGTGAGGTAGATGGTTTGGTGGCCCTATGGACCAGGATCACAGCCAGGCAGCACTGTCCCTGCAGTAGCAAAAACCTATAAAGAAAAGAATTTCATCCCACCCCTACACTCAACATCCTTATGTGCGCACGTATTTAGAGTGGATTTACTGGCACACGTTATGAGTCTTTTCTGGAAATGTTTATAGCCACAGATGCACTTTTACAAAGGTGTTAAAAAAATAAGAGGGAGACCATACAGTGCTTCCTTTCCCTTTGTAATCAACTGTTAAAAGTGATAAAAAATGGACAGAAGATGAGGCAGGAAGGGAGAGAGACAGATGAGTAGATGGAAGGAAATCAAATAAAAAGTTCAAAGTGGCAAGCACTGTGATGTAACACTTCATCATCCCAGTTTCACCCTTGGGCACTGAATAGCTGGAATGTTGTCATTGCCTATGAGAGGCCAACTTCAACCCTGTTTTTCAGGGAAGCCCTTTAAAGCCTGAGTGAAGACTCAGGCTCAAAGATGCACAAACAATGTCTCTAACCTCTGTAAGAGCTCACAAAGACATACTAGCCTACCCTGATGAACACAGCAGCTGATGCTGAGTGCAGACCAAGTATCAGAAATTCCCTAGGATGCCAAGATATGTATCACTGTCCCCAGGAATGGGGGCTGTACGAAGAGTAGAAATCAAAGGTTCTGAACCGCACACTCTGCAAACTTTTCTGAACTGAAGAATGTCATATATGTTATCCACTCTCACACTGTCCACTCGCCTATGGAAAACCATTTTATGAATCTCAGCTTTTTGAAGAAAACAAGCATCTCTCTCCTTACTCAGGTAGGATTCTTGCTTACACAGATGAGCCAAGCCCAGACACCATTAGATCTGTCACCATTCCTACCTTGGAAGGACAGTTCCTACAGGTTTTGCCACTTTTTTTACAGGATCAATATGCCTAATTCTTTTTTTTTTAATTAGTTCAAGTTAGGGAACAAGCTCGTTTCACATGTAAGTCCCTTCTCCCTCTCCCAAGATGCCTAATTCTATGGTACACTCCACCACGGCACATGCGTAATATGAATCCTCCATCAGTGTGCAGAACATACTTCCTGTGGCATGATACATGGACTCTAAACTTATTACTTAATCACCAATTGTAATTCCTTTTATTCTTTATTTGCAGTCTCTAGCAAAAAATAACCAAAATATTAATCTTGATTTCTACTCCCCATTTCATTACCGAACATCTGTATACCTCAGCAAATGCCAAAAATATCCATCAGGCTGATTAAAAACAACAACAACAACAACAAAACAAGACCAAAAGCCATCCCCCATGGCTCTTTCATCTCTACCCTTCCTCTCCCGTTCCCATTTAATATATCCTGGACTTTTCCTTCTTTATCTAATTACACTGGCACAACCCTGGTAAAATATACTAACAGCTATCACTGGCATTATCATAAAAACTTCCCAAATCACTCCAATCTGCATCATGTTAAAGAGTCAAATCATAACTATAGGTTTGGAAGCCAAAATGAAGTATCAGTAGCCAAAGTAAATGACTATATTTATTTGCAAAACCTTTGCCTGTATAATAACATCATTAACTTCCAAATGTGTGTGTGTGTGTGTGTGTGTGTGTGTGTGTGTGTGTGTGTGTGTGTATTTATAACAAATACTATACATTTTACTAAGCTTCATAAGAATTTAATTCCTGGGGTAAGAATTAGCATGACTTGCTACTCAATATTGCCAACATTAAAGTAACCACTATCAGTGGCACCTAATATAGACTCCTAGGAGGCTACAGACTTTCATTTCTGCCTCCACCAAACTGTTGTTCACAGAGCTATTAACGAAAAATATCAAGGATACAAATCATGATGCATGACTCATGGATTTAAGATGGGGTGTGGCAGAACACCTGCATATTCTCAGACTTTCTTTAAATACTGTCCTAAAAGAAAGGCTAAGTATAAGCAATGAGGAAGGACTGGGTACAGGCGATGGACCTGAGTTATGAATGAAAATATAGTCAATTGTTTTTCTAGTTCAATTCTGTCATGGGACTTTTTGACTTGTGTTGTGGATAAATACATACATGTACCAGATACTGAGGGTGTAAATTTTAAAGTGAAGCTCCAGGCTTCTGTTCTGAATGCATATTTAAACTGTGTAAAAGTTCCCTGACTTGTAATGACTTTGAATCTGACTAACTTGGGTGGGAACTTTCAGTTTACTTGCAAGATTTCTTATAATAAAGTTTATAAAACTAAAAATAAAACAATTGTTTCCAGATAACTACCCACATGCTAAATGTTAGGGCATACGAGACTTCTCAGTCAGCAAATTTACCTCTCATCCTCTTTTGTTCTCAGGAGATAAGGTCACATGACTGAGCCTGAGCTAATGAATGGGAGGAGACCTGAAGTGTGTGCAGATACCAAGTGTGTACAGATACCAAGTGTGTGCAGCTACCAGATGTGTGCAGATACCAAGAGTGTACAGATACCAAGTATGTGCAGCTATCAAGTGTGTGCAGCTATTGAGTGTGTGCAAATACCAGGTTGTGTAGCTACTAAGTATGTGCAGATACCAGGTGCACACAGATACTACATGTGTGCAGATAGTAGGCCTGAACAGATACCAGCTCTGAGAAGATAACAAGTGTGTGCAGATACCAGGTGTGTGCAGATACCAAGTGATCTCTGAAATGCACAGCCACTCCCAGAGGCTCTCTGTGACTGGAATGTAGATGAGCTGGTAATGAAGTAGTTTATCAAGGCATTAGTAACGTGTATATGTCTAACCCCTAATGATGAAGGGGCTTACTGTACCTCTTCTTAAAAGAAAGTTTACAACACACAGTAGTCACTCAAAGTGTTTTTTTATGAATGAAAGATGAGAAGCATATTGCAAGACAGGCAAACATTCTTTATACATATCAGGGAGTTCAGAGTCCATTTGCTTTCAGTAAGTTCATCTACATGACCAGTGATGTTTCTTAAAGGGAAGGAAGTAGAGGAGGAGAGAGATGCTGAGCAATGATGAGGAAATTCATCTTATCATCCCTGGCTATCTCTTTTGTCCAGAATGGAAAACAATTAATCATTCTAAAAGGGCAAACTCTGCTTTATTAGTTTCTTTTATCCAAAACTGCATATTAGTTTTGGTAGTGAAAGGCACTACAAAATATCCATTTTGTCACCACCCCATGTTTGTTCTTTTCCTGCCCTTCATCCAGCTCATCCTTTTGTTTTTCCCTTTATGTGTCTACTGCTTCCCAAAAGGTCTCATGGCCCCTTCAAACCTATGAGCACAGAGCTTGCACATACGAGCCATAACTGTGTGTCTGCAGTTGAAAAGCAGATGTGAGCCCTGCCGGCTGACCTAGGAACACATTGCCATCAGGATCCTGATGACATTCTGAGCACGTTCCCTCTTATTTTTCACCAAAATTTTAACAGTAAAAGAACAAGGGGTCTTTTTCTTCTTGGAGAGTGTTTCCTGAAGAAATTGATAATGAAGCATCTCATGTAGTTTTTACTGAAAATATACATAATGATGAGGCAGCTGTGAGACTTTCTGCTGTTCCTGCAGCATATTGAGATGCTGATTTTGAGCCCAGCAAATTCCATTTGGAAATTAAAAGCAAGCTCTTCAGTCTATCTGCTCTGCAACCAGGGCATCTGGGTCAGTCAAAGGGACAAGGGACTTCATCCCATGGCTAAAGTAGAATAGTGCCTTTCCTACCCCCTTACCTGACAGAGTTGTGTGTCTGACCATTGTTACAAAAACTCTGAAGCCAGCCCATTGCTTTCAGAGTGTGCCATAATGTATTTCAGAAAGACTCCTCTCAGCAGAGCTAACTGAAAGGAGTTTGTGTGCTAAGACCAAAATATGAGCTTTTCATAAAATACAGACTTGAAGCATAAAAGAAAACATTTACACAAACCATTAAGTGATGGCCAGACCCTTCCTTCTATGAAGAGAAAACCTAAGTGTGTTGCCTTCTAGCAAGTATCTGAAGTCTGCTAGCGTGAGCTTTGATGTTCCCTGTCAAGCATTCTTTCTCTGCTGGGCTCTGTGTGCTGTGCCCTCTGATAACAAGACTTGGGTTTACAGCCCCTCTTGATTTCCTGCATGAGCACCAAGGACATAAAGAAAAGAATTTTGAAGCCTTGTCTTCCCCCTTAACTCATGGAGCATTTTAATCTGCAGGATTACATTGTAAGAAACACAGAGGCAAATCTTCTCTAAGCAATGCAGTGCAGCCATGCCTTCCAAATAAAAGTCAAACACAAGATTTTGTGATAACACAAGTTTGGACATGTACACCCAGAGAATATAGAGCCTGACTTTCTACTCAATAGCCACACAATTAATTTAAATTACATGATGTTTGTGTGTACATGAATTATACTACACAAACCTTTAGCTATTTATTTTATGACATGAGTTTTCAGTGTCCTGAGGGAAAAAATTCCTCATGAAGAGTAAACAAAAGAGAAATCTGGATATAAGCAGTTTGCCCAGATTCATCTTGACCTACACTTGGTATTCTACTCTTCAAACTAAACAAACAGCTGTTGTCTTTATCAAGAAAGGAAGACATTTAAAATTCAAAACGGTTCGGATACTGGATGAAAGAACATATGGTTTCCAGTATCAGGAGTGGGGGCTTAGTGGCTGTTATAACTGATTAAGGGTGACACATCTGAAAAGGTTCAGCACTTCAGTTATCTCTGGACTTTTTGTCTGAAAGGTGACATCAGAGAGCCTGCTGCTGCATGCCCCAGTTTAGAGCTGGCTTTTAGGGGGCCCTGCTCGCAATGAAGAACAAAAGCCTAGTTTATTGGGAATGGAAAAGAATAAAACAGAGAAATTCTAAAGGGACTCGTTGGGATTCACTAGGAATGTTCATAACATAAATTCTCTACATATATACTATATAAAAAGGAAAGCAGTAGAGGCCCTGAAAGGGCTCAGACTGAAACTGTCATTTTAATAAATGGGGTCAGGGTGTGACCCTGTAAAAGAGATGTTTAAAGAAGAGCTAGGCGATTCCCTCTCCAATTAATTAACTGTTTGGCCATGAAAACAGATCTTAGGCTCCTTAGATCTCTCTTTCATAATCTAAAGAGAAAGAGGGTTGAAGAAGAGTACTCCTGCTTCCCTGATTTATAGCAGTCCTATCGTTGTTTCAAGGAATGTGTAAGAGAGTCAAAGAAGGCTTTTCTTTTTGTGACATCAGTTAAGCCTTAAAATCACCAAATAGCTTCTCATCACTCCAATTATGTTTCACTCTAATGTCCCTGCGGCACTTTTTTTTTATCTCATATGGATATGTTTATGAGAACATTCTCCCCAAGTTCTGCACTTCCTAGTACTTAGCACAGGAAAGCGGCAGCCGCTTCTCACAGAGACCTGATGTGAACAACCATCTGCCTGGATAAAGCTCAGCAGGCCTTGTAACGTGCATCCCTCCTCCCATTCACCCCAGAAAAGTTTAAAACCAGAAAGTTCACCAGTCTCCCCAAAGGCCTTTGAAATCCATTCTTCCAAAATGCCAAGCATTAATTTATCTTGCATAAAATAGAGGGCTTTTATTGCACCCGGTGGAAAGATTTCAAATACAAGTACAATTCAGTGGCCTCCTTGCAAGAGCTTCTCCCGAGTCTGGGATGGTGGCACACATCTGAAATTCCAGAACTTGGGAGGTGGAGACGGGAGGATCAGGAGTTCAAGGTCATTCTCAGCTACATAGAAAGTTAGAGGCTGCCCTGGGCTATATATTAGATGCTGCCTCAAAAAGTACAAATAGTAAAAATATCCCTCATGTATTTGAGCAACTGACTTGGTGAGCCAATATGAAAAATGATTTTGTTCTTCCACTCTTAGTGGTCCCACATATTTAAAACAGTTTACTTAATTCTTCCGAGTGATTCAATGGTGTTGTGTGACTTTTCCTGGGAGATATGAGAAACTATCTATTCGCCCCACATAAGGCACTGACAAAACATCAAAAATGCTTTTATTAAAGTTTAAGTTGGCAAGCCAATCAGCTTATTGGTGTTACTTACAGGAATATGGGTGAAGTGGTACTTCTAGGAGCATAGGTGACTGAAAAGTAGCTAACACACACACACACACACACACACACACACACACACACCAGCACTTGCATGCACGCACACACAAACCACCCTAGCATGGGAAACAGCTCATAAAAGCTATAGCCCAAAAGTTCCTGGTACAACGTGTAGCCAGCTCAACAAGTGGGAAAGTCTCCTCTCTTCAGCAGTCCTTACTGCTTAGATAACCCTGTGGATGGAAAAGTCTTTAAGATTCAGGGATTTACTGAGACTTGTGAATTGTTAACTTCTTAATGAGTCTCCTTCCAGAATGGAATATTTCACCTCTGGGGATAACATTTTTCTTCCCACTCATTTTTCTCTTTCTTCCATTATACTTTTTGAGTCTTGGAGAGATGACATAGGTGTTTATCTTAAGTTAATTATTGTGTCACTGTGGTACAGAAACAATCACTCACTCTCAGGGGTCTTACCAGTGTCCATGAGTCTCTGGGGACATCATCATTTGCAAAAAGAAGTTTCATTCTATGACAGATGGTGGCTGGAGCCATGGTGATATCTGGCCATATCCACAAATGTTTTATGGACACACCACATCTATTCAAAAACAATAGCAGCTATTTTCCCTTCAGGATTTATGAGCTCCCCAGCCTCAGGCTTTTGTATTTAGGTAATAAAACACTTTCCCAGAGGATAAATATTTTAGTTTGCTTTTCTATTGCAGTGATAAAACATTCTCACCAAAAGCAACTTGAAGAGGAAATGTTTCTTTGGCTCACACTTGTAGGTTAATACCCATCATTGAGGAAAGCCAAAGCAGAGTCTAAAAGCAAATAAATAGTAACTTGGCTAAAGGTTTTCACAGTCTTCTCAATGAAACTGTGCCATTTTGCTTCAATGCTGGCCTTGTCAACAGAAACATGCAAAGACTGAGTGTTTGACAGTCAGGCGGGAGGGATCTAGTATGTCACATGTCTTCTTTCATATGCCCCAATATGCACATCTTCACACGTGGCTTAGACATGTGCATTTCTCTCTTCCCTTGTCTTTCCTTTCTCCTTCATTTTCAGATTCTCTTTTGAGAAGTATTTTTTGTATTACTTACACTTATGTGTATGTGGGTAAGAGTATATAAACATGACCGCAGATGCACATAAAGGCCAGAGGCATCAGATCTCCTAGAGAAGGAGTTAGGGGTAGCTGTGTGCTGCTTGCTCAGTGTGCACACTGGGAACCAGACTGAGTCCTCTGAAAAAGTTGTTAACTGCTACATCATCTGTGGAGCTCCCCGGACTCTCTTTTTATAGTAGAAATACTAACTTTATATGCCATCCTAGAGCCTTCATCCAGTAGCTGATGGAAGCAGAAGCAGACACCCACAGTTAAACACTGAGCTGAACTCCTGGAATCCAGTTGCAGAGAGGGAGGAGTGATGAGCAAAGGGGTCAAGACCAGGCTGGAGTGACCCACAGAAACAGCTGAGCTGAACAAGGGGGAGCTCATGGACCCCAGACTGATAGCTGAGAAAGCAGCATAGGACCGACCCAGACCCCCTGAATGTGGGTGTCAGTTATGAGGCCTAGGCAGTCTGTGGTGCCTCTGGTAGTGGATCAGTATTTATCCCTAGTGCATGAATGGACTTTGGTAGCCCATTCCACATAGAGAGAGATAGTTTTTTATTTTTATTTTATTTATTTATTTATTTATTTATTTATTTATTTTTGGCCTAGACACATGGGGGAGGGCCTAGGCCCTGCTCCAAATAATGTCAGACTTTGAAGATTCCCCCATGGAAGGCTTCACCCTCCCTGGGGAGCAGAAAGGGGATGGGATAGGGAGTTGGAGGCGGGGGCAGGGGAGGAAGGGAGGGAGAGGGAACTTAGATTGACATATTAAACAAGATTGTTTCTAATTTAAATAAAAAAGAGAAAATAAGGAAATACTAACTCTTTGTTTCTACAAGTTGCAAACATGTTTCAAGTTTGGTGTGTATATAAAGAGTCTCTATATTCCCATTGTACAAATCCTGATGAAGTTTAAGTTTTCAGTACTTTTCTTTATTACTTTTAGATTTTCACAGGTAGGAGTATTTTCCCATCCTCAGAATACAGAAGGATTCACTTAAGCTTTCTTTCAGAATTTGGATGATTTTTATGTTTGTTCTAGATTTTAACTTTCTGAGAACTGTGAGGAATGAAACTGATGTTACTTTTTTTCTAGATAACTACCTCCCCAAAACTTCCTTAACATTTTTCCATTTCTTCCACTGCTGAAGATATAGCTGGTCTCTTCCTCTCAGTCACCTGCCAGAATGAGATAATAAGACCTCATGGCTGATGACACCACACATTTCCGATCAAAGGGCACAGAAATCATTCAAGGGCTAGCAAAAAGCTTCCGTCTTACTGGCCAGCAGTCATAGCAAAAAGGACCTCTAGAGCCTTCTGGGAGAGAAAATTCATCAATGGCCTTATTAAGTTGTAAACCCAACATCCTTTGTACCAACCTGTCAAGTAAAATGTGCCCATGGATGGATGGCACAGCTGGAGTCTCTCTCTCTCTCTCTCTCTCTCTCTCTCTCTCTCTCTCTCTCTCTCTCTCTCTCTGTGTGTGTGTGTGTGTATGTGTGTGGAGGGGGTCAGATCAGAAACATATTCCTCAGAAAGGTATGCATGCCTAGTTCTGTAAACCTGGTCAAAAGCTTAAGGCTGGGAGCCACAGGCTCTAGGTGAGAACATGTTCTGGAGTCCTGTAAATGGATAAGTTACTCACAGTGCCTTCTAAATGTGTGTGTTCATTCCAACTGACTAGTGCTTGATCTTTGAAGCTTCTTACTGCAAAGTGTTGCTTAGTGTGGAGACTCATAACCGGTCAAAATGATGGGAATGTGTGACTGTTGAGCCCTCAGCCCCAACTGGGACATCCACAATGCCCATTACATCTACAGAATAGTTCAGAATGGGGAGAGAAAAGCTCATAAGAGAAAGAGGATGGAGAGGAACATCTAAAATGCTGTTTTCCGGGTATGGCAGGCGCATGACAATCATGAACATACAACAGCAATGGACACCTGCATACAATTTGCATAAGTTAAAGACCCACATACATGAAAGATGTGAAAGCAGGAGGATACTGGCTGGAAGGAAAAGGGGAGGAGAGGTGAGGGAAGGTAGACAGAAGTGGCTATGATCAGAATGCATTGTATACATGCATGAAGCTGGCAAAAATCATATAAAAAGATGTGGCTGGCCGTTATGCTATAATAAATACTCATTTACAGTTCTATTAATTGCTGGTTTTTCTGTTATTCCATTGGTCATCTCTTATACTCATGTACCATTAACAAACTGCCTTAATTGCAAGGCCATATTTATTATTGTATATTAACATATATTAATCTCAAGTATGGTGAGCTGAGCTTCTACTGTACACACACGTTCTTTCCTTCTCTGTTATTGCTTTCACGTCTATTCTTATTTGAAAATTACAGAGAAACTTTTTTGAAGTCACATTAAACTTAAATAATTTATGAGCATTTAATTCCATTGGCAATCTTTTCGATTATATGTAGATTTCTTATTACAGTCATAGTCAGCTTTGGGGATCAATGACACAAGAGATTTAGAAAGTGAAAATAAAAGATTTCTTTCTTTTCTATATATTACGATATATTTTAATTCATTGGATTGTTGAATCATTATGGGTGTAACAGATTTTTCTGTGAAATAAACTAAGTCTGATGTTCCTCTGTAAGAGGAATTTTATGGTTATTTTTTGGTTAC
Organism: Cricetulus griseus; assembly: GCF_003668045.3. NCBI lineage: Eukaryota > Metazoa > Chordata > Mammalia > Rodentia > Cricetidae > Cricetulus > Cricetulus griseus. Next base: position 27,079,317 of record NW_023276806.1, read on the forward strand.
TCTTTTATCAAAGTCATTTGTGGTAAGTTAATTTCTTCATTATTCATTTTTAAATATATTATTATCTTATGTGTATGGATGTCTTGCCTGCCAGTATGTCTCTGAACCGCAGGCATGCAGTGCCTGGGGAGGCCAGATGAGAGCATCAGATTCCCCTGGAATTGGAATTGCAGATGACTGTGAGCTACCCTGCAAGTACTGGGAACTAAACTTGGGTCCTCTGCGAAAGCAGCAAAATCTCTTAACTCCTGAGCCATTTCTTGGCCCCTCTTCATTATCCGATTCTAATCGAGGTTTTAAAACCTACTGATAGAGAGACAGGAAAATAGAACTCATTAAATAATTTCGATGGTTGTGGGGAGATATTTGCCAAGGCACGAAGGGCCTAGGGGCCCCCAAGCCGTTGCTGGCCTAAACCGGCTGACTGAGCATGCTGTAGTAACTTCGCCATCCTAGGACTGCCAAGGCAGCCCCAGCAATAGCTGCCATGCCATGAGACCTGGGCCTGTCTCTAGCAGCCACGTGATGCCATGCTGCACACACACCACACCCCTGCGCCACCCCCAGAGCCGGGTGGGGGGTATATAAGGTTTTGCCCTTGCTGAAATAAACTGAGCTTGCTACAGTCTCCCAGAGTCTGTGTCATTGACTTCAAGCCTACTACTTGTCCCTCCCCCAAAGGGCAGTTCAGTGGGACAAAGTAGCAGATCAAAGCAACAGATGGGGTTCTCCTTTTAATTTTTAAATGTGTGTTTTGTTTTTATATCATGCCACTCTCATTTTGGAACATTTTCACCATTTTGATATTAATCAAGTAGCTTGAAATGAGTACAGAGCTATTTTTCTGTTCGAACTATGGATTTCCACTTTTGCCAACACTGACTGCTTTGTACTTTCTTTTTTTTACTTTTTTACTTTGTACTTTCTTTAGATCTACTGCACTGTTCTTTTTCTAGATGTTTGAGTGGTGTGTTCAGATCATTTGTTTTGATTGGTATTGATACGGATCTACGAGGCTATGAATATTCCTTTGAAAACTGACATATACCCAGAGATTTGTGTGTTTGCATTTTCATTATTGCTTTTCAACAAGTGTATAATTTTAAGTTCTTTCTGTTTTCAATAATACCTTTTCATCTATTTTTCTTAAAGGGGAACTTTGTCTTTCGTCAGTCTACTGTCTGTATTATATCCCTACTGACTTCAAACAGCTAAGGGTTTTAGAATGGTAAATACAGGCACAGATGCTCAGAATTGCTTTCTCAGGCGTGTGTGTGTGTGTGTGTGTGTGTGTGTGTGTGTGTGTGTGTGTGTGTGTTACATTAAATTCTGGTTATCAAAAAACGGGTGGATGGAAACGCTCCTCTTTAATAACTTCTTTTCCAAGCTCACTTGTTGGCATTTATGTCCTGCTTAGATGCTCTTGTTGTTTAGTTGATTCATGGCATGGTTTGCTATCTATTTAATACCATCGTTCAACTATAGGCAAACACCAGCCTGGATTACAGCACAGTGTAGTATATGACAAATGGATTTGCACCACCATATAGTGCTCTGCTGAGGTGAGAGGGAAAGGATGTTGCTTTCAGGAGGGGCCTGGGGCAAGTTTTCCTCACATCCTGCTTGACTAATCCCTTTTCTGTTTTGGTGTTCTTGTAGCAATGCACATTAACTCCCCGTGTTTATGGGGAGCTTTCAGCAGCTCCTTCACAAGCTGTTCCAAGCAGCTTCTCCCAACTTCCAAGCTTAAAGCTCACACTAACTACAAGCACACACACTACAACAAATTTCACCCACTCTGAACTTCAGCCTAAAATCCAAACCTCAGCAGGCCTGTCATCTTCTGGCTCTGTGGCCCGCGGAGGAACACACATTGGCTTGAGTGCTCTGTCTCTAAACTTCCTTCTGCCTTTTCATCTCCATTTAATTGGTGCCTCAAATCAGAGCAGCAGTTGAAATGTGATTACACCTCAAGCTTGCTGGGGAACTCAGCAGCTTGCCAGGAGTGAAGAAACTTAACAGCATGGTAGGGAAACAAAAACCAATGCAGTCGGGCCAGCACTGGGCAGTATAGATCAATGAGAGTGCCAGAATAAGGGCCCAAGTCAGCGCAAGCAGCTGAGAGGAGCTAGAACCCGGTTGCTTGAGAAGAAGCCGCCGCAGCAGAGGGCCGGTAGCCAACCTGGATCTGCACAAGAGTGGAAAGGGAGCAAGCTGGCTTTCCCAGCTGACCAAGTGGGATCAGATCAAAGAGCCCGATGGGATCATTTCATTTGGCACAAAACCCTGTTCAGAACCAAAGCCAGGGCTGCCACAGCTGGTGCCAAGGGCCCGCTAAAAAAGCCTCCCATGGGCGATCGGCAGGCAGTCCATCCTCAGGGCTGAAAAAGGAGGCGGTTTTAGAAGCAGATCTGCTACAGGGCGTTGAAATAACCACAGCTAACCACAGCAAAGTGTCAAAGCGGCTGCAGAGCTAACAGTTATCCATCACCAATGCCAGGCCACAGGGCAGGATCACAGCCCCTTCACAGAACAGCTGCCGATAAAGAAAAAGTGGAATGTGCGCTTGTGATTTCTTTATTATTGAATGAGGCATGGCCCCAGCTTAAGGCCAATCAAGGGAATTTTCTTTTTAAAGCAAACTCCATCCTGAAAGAAGCTTGTATTAAAAACGGCTACCCATCCTCACCCCTTTTGTCTTTTGTTTTGCTTATCTGAGGAAGCAGAGCACAAAACCCCACAACTAATACATACATCTACAACCCAATCCCTATGCCTGGAGCTCAGGGAAAATCAAGAATGAGAAGATGCAGGGTTTTAGGAGCCAGAGGACGAGGACATCTCTGGGGAGATGGTGTTTTCTAGACATGACAGGGAAGCTGCACTCATGAAAGCTCATTACCTAAGCAAGACCCACACAGTGACAACACCAGTCAACATGACAAGGTGAATGAGGAAAATTTCAAAAAGCCCACCCCTAAACAAAGAGCTGAGAAAGGGAGAATCAGGTTGGTTTGTTTTTCCAGAGATAAGCCCCCTGATGGGTTATCCAATCCATAGTATTCAGCCCTTAACACATGTATATAGGAGCAACATTAGATGATCACAGTAGTTTAGTATTTTTCTTTTTTATTGAAAGTATATTTTTCTCATACAATATATCCTGATTAAGCTTTCCCCTCCCTTTATTCCTCCCAGTTTCTCCCCAACCTCTCTCCCCTCCAGATCCACTCCCTTTCTGCCCATTAAATAAGAGATAGAATCCAAACATGACAAAATAAAATATAATACTATGAAGCAAAAGCTATCATATTGGAGTTGGGCATGGAAGCCCAACAGGAGGAAAACAGCCCCCAAGAGCAGGCCCAAGATCCAGAGACCTGGTGTAGACCCATATAGACCCTGTGCTTGCTGCTTTAGTCTCTGTGAGCCCATATGTGCCTTGCTTAGGTGATAAGAATTCATGGAATGCTTCACAGATTTTCATGTCTTCCTTGTGCAATGGTCATGCTAATCTTCTCTGCATCTTTCCAAATTAATCAGTTAATTTGTAAATTCTTACTTGAGTATTATATGTACATCATTTTCTCCCTCTCTCCTCCCTCAACTCCTGCCAAGCCCTCTACTCTGTCTCAAACTTATGATTGGTGGAACAGTGAACCCATTTCAGTAGCAAAGTCCCACAGAACTTCGTAGTGTGGATTTTGTTACTTGTATCACCAAATTGTCTTTCTTGGTTAGTAAAAGTATCTTATAACGATTATACTTTCTTTCATTACCTAGTATTTAAATATGGCACTGACTTGGAAGTGTAGAATTTTGCACCATTACATCACCACAGCAATGTGTCATCACCTTCTGTTGATGTTTGTTTAGAGTTACCCATGTGTCAAAAAACAAATTCCCCACGACTAGAAATGCCTTTCTTATTGTTAACACTTGCTTTAATCCTTCCTCCTGGGTTCAGAATCCATTTTGAAAATTACAAATGATATAAATTCATCCAGCAAGATTCTGAGGATGATATAGTCTTTGTGTGGTTCTTAAATTTTTGTTTCTCTTGTCTCTGAATGTCTCACTCAACGTAGAAATTGAGGATAATTCACCTCATTGATTTCAAGTATATTCTATGTGCTTTGGTTCAGTTTCTTTTGCTGTTACTGATGTACCTATGGTTTCTCCACTATTCATTTATAGTCCATCTTAACTTACTCTTCAAAGCCTTGTAGATATCCTTCCTCTTTTCTTTACCTTCCTTCCTTTTTAATCTATCCTTTCTTCTCTTTATTCCTTCCTGTTGTTCCTATGTATTCCAGGTTGGTCTGGAATTATTATGTAGCCCAGGCTTGCCTTAACTCGTGGCACTCCTCCTGCCCCAACACCACCTGTCAAGGGCTTCTCAGACCACATGTGAGATGTGTGTCACCACACCGGCCTCACAAACTTGCTTTACTATAACTTACTTTGCTTCACTAACAAAAGAACTACTAGACTCAGTTTTCTCTCTTTTATCATCTCTTTGGTGAATGAGTAATAGTTGCTAAGTAGATAAGGATAACAGCCATACAACGAGCATTTAGCTTGTCAATCCAGTTCTTGCTTTCCTCTTTTTGTTAAAAAAAAATCATTAAAAAAATCATTTCAATTACTATAAAACTGAGAAGTTTTCTTTGCATGTTAGGTAATCACTGTACCACTGAGCTACATCCCCACTCCTAAGTATGATATTATTTTTGAACTTCAAGTGAACAGGTATTATTCTGGAGTCCATTTATGTCCCCTTAGCAGTCCTGTGCCCAGGGAAAGCACTCAGTGGATGAGTCTGGATTTTCTCTTCTTGGGTGACCTGTTTTTTCCAGTTCACATCTAAAAGTTACAAAGTGAGTGTGTCCATGCTCTCTTTCCACTTATTCTACTGCAAAACATGAGTTTTTAAATGAGTGTTCAGTCGAAGGCAACATCACAGGATTCATACGATGCCTGAGACTTTAAGTAGACATCACTACTGTTTCTAGTTTTCAATCACATTATATGTAATTAATTAGATCCAAATATCTGGAAGCAAAACACCTCCAGCAATTCTGAAAGGCCAAGTGAGGAACGCCAAGTCTGATAGAAACAGCTTCTCATTTTAAGTCACTCCAGAATCCATCTCAGGGCTCTTCTTCCAAGCAGAGGAAAACACTTTGAGTGGAAACTCTTGTGTATCTATCCAATGAATGCTGAAGACTGTGCCAATATTCTCTGCTGCATGAGAAGAGAGCTTCCTGAGAGCTGCTGACTTGGGGCTTGGGGCTCTGCTGAGATGGGAACTGGCAGTGCCCCCATGGAGACACTCCATCTGGGGAAATGTCAGGAGGGCTCAAAGATTTGCCTGACATAATTCGTAAGGCAAGACAACACAAGCTATGCTATTCATTGTAACTGTGTAAGAAAAACCCTGAACTAGGGTGTGATTTTCTCAGGATTTTAGTAGAGTAACAAGTGTCATCTATGAGTTAAATATGTTTTTACAGTTTTTAAACATAAACTTACAGTTAGAATGATAGTGGACATAAATGATACATTTTATTAGGCAGAGTAAAGCCAAATTCTCTGTTACAAGATAAAAGTGAAGCTTGGAAAAGTTGCATGAGCTTATAAACCTGGCGCTCTGGACAGAGGCAGGGGGATAACCATGAGTTTGAGGCCAACTTGGGCTACTTAGTAAGTTACAGTCAAACCAAAGCTTGGTGAGACAGCATCTCAGAAGAAACAAAAACAAAAGAGGTAACAGTATTTCAAGTGAGGTACATTTAAATGATAGCTAATAGACCATTGTATGAAACTAATGGGAAGAATCTAATCTAAGATAAAGGTAACATGACCTTCAGGAGTCCTAGCACATCCTGGTAATTCTGAGATTATGGGGAACATGGCAAATTTCCTGTTAAAAAGTCTAATATGGAAAAGATGATCCAAATAGACTACTAGTTTATATAACTCCCTGCCTGGGAGCATCTAAAACTTCTCACAAGAGAGCACTGTCCTGGAGAGAGGCAATCTTCAAATACGTTGATTGACCTCCGTATGGTTCTCAGAGTAATAGTAGAGATCCACAAAATCATTTATAGAAGACAAGATTCTCCTTAGGCAACTTCAGTAAAATAATCACACCTATTTTTCTATATTTTTATTGACTTTAGTATGCAAATAATAGTTCTGGTTATGATGTATACTGTCATGCTTTGTTCATTCTAGTCTCATTATCTTCCTTGTTTCCCATAATGCCCCCCTTCCTTCAAGCATATGACCCCTTTTCTTTCATGTCCCATACATTGTTTTGTTGATATTCTGATATATAAATTTGTGACTTTTATTGAGAAGATATAATTTATGAGTCTAAATATTCCGTTGTCATAATCTTGGTCAACATAAAAAGTGTAATTCCCTAACCCGTTGAATTTTTAGAGGCTTAAAAAGAGTAAATAATGGATCATTTTTCCTTCATGTTCTCCATTCCTTCAAGCGTGTTTACATCCACAACACAAACTCCAGAAAGTCTCCCTCTTTGTTCGTCTAAAGAACCAAGTTATAGAGAGGCTGTTAAAATGACAGCACTATTGTCTTCCTTTTTGGCAATAAGCTAAGCCTTCGCATAATAAATTTTGTATGTGTGTTTAGAGACTAGCTGCTCAGACTTATCACGATTTATTGCTTTTTTCATGCTGAGATAAAGACTTATTGCTAAACACATTTGCTTTTTGGTGCTTTGGAGCCTTTTTGCTCCTGGGTGCCAATTACACTCTGGCAGGAGCCTGAAGGTCTCCATGGAACAGCTGGTGTCAGCATCGCATAAAATATGCTCCTGAAATGGATCATTCTGCTGCTTAGGGAACATGCAGTAGAGGCTTAGCCGAAATAAAGAAAGAACAAAGCTATGGCATCCAAAAATAAAATCAAAGGGGATCAAGTTAAGGTTATTTATATATACTGTTACTGGACTCAATATTCTAAACACCTCACAGCTGTTCAAAATTTGAGAAGAAGAAATCAAATATATCACTAACATCTCTTTGGCTGGTGGGTTCCTGGGCCAGGTATATCTATCATCCATCTACCTCTGGACACCTCTGCTGTATGGATTGTGTCTCGGTTCTGCTTAGCAGCTTGAAGTTGTGGTTAGGAGAACTGGATCTGATTTTGGTCAAGTGGGTTAAAAATTTCAGCTGCTCAACTTCCTGACTCTCTGACCCTGGGCAAGAAATTGGACCTCTTTAATGTCTGGTTTTCCATTGACACAATTCGGGGAGGGGAGTCATTGTTGTTATCTTCAAGGATTGCTGTGGGAATCCATTGAAATAGTCCACGTGAGGCTCTAGGTTTAGATTCCCAGTTATGAAGTTCTCAGCAAGCATTAGCAACTGCTATGGCTTCCATGTTGCATGAGGTTGTAAAGCTGAAGCACAAGTATCAGAACGGAAGCCACTTCCTAGCTCTGGATGTGCCCAAGGTGATGGATGCAAGGACTACTCAGACTCCCTCCAAACAGAGGCTTGTTTTCTTACGGGAACCCACAGACTAGGTTCCATTCTATCTTGATATGAGGTCAGAGAGTTCAAGCCTACTATTTATTGCTCCTTCAAGGCCAAACCACAGAACATCTGACCTAAGGTGTGGTTATTCTGTGGTCTTACCCTGACAACAGGATGCCTGGTCTAAGATATGAATGCAGTAGGATGTTTGATCTAGGATGTGGTTGATGCATGGCCTGCCTGAACAACAGAATACCTAACACAGGATATGGTTATTTGGTGTTTTGGGTATTGAGGAGGTAATTATGCTTGTTTGTTCTTTGGATATTGTTAAGGAAGTCTTTTACCTTCTCCCTTCTTTTGATGGGGATATAAAGAGACTTTGAACAGTAAACATGAGTGGTTCAGTATTCACTGAATGCCCTCCCGACTCTATCTCCTGTCTCTTATCTAATTCTTTTCCTCAATTCACACTCCCCAGCTCAGGTTGTCTGGACCCGACAGATGCCCCAGCAATGTGGAATACTGCATTTTCTTCTGCCAAGGCCACATTGCTCCACAACCCAGAGCTGAGCTGTTCTCTCAAGTGGGCATTTTGTCCAGATTTCCCAGTACTTTCTCACTGCTAGGCCTATGAACTTATGATCCACAAGGGAAAACTGACCGCTCACGGTATCTTCACAGAACTGTCTCCTCTGAGGACCTGTCAGTCTCAGCAAATGGGACCAAAATGTGGAAGGGTAACCACCTCACACTCAGCTGAAATCTAACCTAAATCTTGAACCTGTATGATCTTTGAGAATTACCAATATTTGCTGCCCACTTTTATGCCATTGTGACAGAAAGGAAATAGATGGTATGTGTACCAAGGATAAATGAACTTTAAAATTAAGAATGAATCAGTTTTATCAGATTCAATTTTATTTGTGTTCAGTTGTGGTTCTTGTTTTGTTATGATAAATATAGTGTCTCTGCAGACAGGGAAGCTGGGATGAAGCAGCAATTATAATGAGAGAACCTTGAGATAGTCAGGCATGATAAAGAAGAAATAAACAGATCTTAAGAATAACGCAGTTTGGGGAAAGGATAAGTTTGGAATTTAAAAAGAAATCATTTGAAATTGCTACCATATATTTGAATGAAGCAGTAGATGGCAAGTAAAAAGCAAGTGACAAAAGGTGGATTTAGTGACGTTGTCACAGACAACGGGTGTCTTTGAGAAAAAGAAGTTTCTGGAGCACAAAATCAGCAGGAGCCATATTGTATTTATCTATGTGGAAGTCAGAGGACAACTTGTGGGAATCAGTGATCTCCTTCCACCATGTGCATTTTGGGTTTTATGAACTCAGATCTTCAAGCTCAGCAGCAAGTCCCTTTACTCACTGGGACATCTTGTTGGCCCAGTGTTTTAAGGGCTTAGAAAGTGAATGAGTTTTGAGAGTGAGTCTGAATGGTATGAAGAATGAAAGAGAAAGCCATAGATGCCTCTTTACAGAAGCCTGGAGCACACTCATTCAGAAAGGACTGTCTCCAGTCTATACACTGTCCTTTGGTTGTGATGGCGGTCTAAGGAATAACTTACACTAATAGTTCCTTTTGCTAAAGGATGTGTTTAGTACTGAGAAATGGCTGCTCTAGGAGGCACAAAAAATTACAGAGCTGTGTCTACTGCTTGTTTCAAGGTTCAGTGACTAAGAGGAGGGAACAACTAACAGTGGTGCTTCAGCCCTTCATTGCAGACAGAAACAAAAAGAATCACTGCTGAGACCGGAGAAGTAGCCTAAAACAAGAAGTCCTTTGTCAGTATGTTCTCTAGGATGTGCGATACAGTAAGAAGTGTAGACAGTTATGTGACAAAAGGTCAGATGCCTCATGCCTGGAATTACAGTATTTGGGAAGCTGAGACAGGAGGATCACAATGTTTGGGTTAGCAGGGACTACCGAGAAAGTGTTGGTTTTGTTGGGGCGGGGGTGCTCTTTTCTGAAAAAACTAAGCTAAGTAGAGCATTGTGGAGAATGAGTGCATCCTGAAACATCTGTACCAGCTGCCACACTGGTGAGAACTATCATTCCTGCTTGTGACTGCGCCTGGCCATTCCTGTTAGAGTCTCCTCCTTAAAGGCCTTGATGTTTCCTGAAGCCCTGTGTATCAGAGGGAGACACAGCTTCTCAGGATGACCCGTTATCACCCTAATGATTCTAATTTTATTTGCTAAAGAAAGTTAAATAATATCCCGATATTTCCATAACAGTAATTATCCTCTATGTTCTACAAATAGGTCTGAAAAAAGTCTTTCCCTGCCCCTGTGTGGAACATAATCACATGAAGCTTGACATACCTAAATATCTGTGTCTTAGTGCGTTTTGATATACAGGGTTCAGAGGGACAAGAATTGCTGGGGACATGAGCATGACAGTGTCAAGCTCTTGTCAAAACTATACACACTGCCCCTGGACATGTAGCTTTATGGTACACCACTTGTTCAACACACACAAGACATTGAATTCAATCCCTAGCACTGCCAAAACAGAGGAGGAAGACCAGGAGGAGGTAGAAATGGTAGGAGAGTCATTCTTGAGGTCCCACTGGTTTGTTGAAGGAGGCCTCAAATTGACTGATAGGCCTGGGACTTGTAGTCAAGGCTGTGTATTTAATGCCATATTGTCTTTGAATGCCTGAACACTTACTATGTTCTTTAGATGATTAAAGAGGATTTAAAAAAAATAACAACACTACATGAATAACCCCTACAGGTAACCCAAAGCCTACAGGCACATCAAATAAGTAAAGGAACAGACTAGCCAGCCACTTTACCTTTCACCTAAGGCCCCTAGAGGGCACCTTGAAACAGAATGCTTAGAGTAACTTCAGGACACATTATGACAAGGAGTGAGGGAAACAGAATGATCAAGCCAAACAATGGGAAGAACAGCACCTCCAAGCTGGAATGTGGATACTCATTAGCTGTTCCTGGCAAGCCCTTCTGACCATGACTTTATGGTACCCACTGGGGAGGAGTGTGAAATGTCCAAAAATGTTCCCATCGTAATCTATGCCCAGAATACGGCTATTTTTAAAAGGAGGCACCCATCCAGTACGGTTCTATATTCCATGAGACACACACATTCCCAGGAGGAAGGAGTGAATATCACACCCAAAGCCAGATGGAGCTGTGCCTCCCTGAGCTCCAAACAAACAACCAAATCAATAAATAAGAGGACACAGCGAGATAAGTGATTCTAACCTTGCTACCAAAAAGGCCATCAGAAGGTACGTCAGCAGTATCCCAAACGGAAAACAAAATGAACAGTCTCCACAGGTGTTTCATATTAACTTGGCAGGCACAGAATGCATGCTTCCTGTTCAGAATTCAAGGAGCCCCTGCATAGTGTTGAACTATATCTCAGGGGCAAACAAACAAGCTGGCAGAGCCCTACTATGGCTGTTTCTAGGAAGTCTGTTTAGTTGGTATCTGAAGGTTGAGTGCCCTTGGTTCAAAGGCCAGTGACAGTGGCCTGTCATTGAGTCATCCCAAGCTTGGATGGGCAGACGATGTGTATTCATTCCTGACTAACTACTGGAAGCGTAAGACAGCCTGTTCGAGCAAAAGCCTGGAATAGTTGCTACTTCTTTGATTCGCTTTGCCAGTGACTGCAGAGAATGGTGACACATTGTGATTAGGGACGAGGTTCGGAAAATTTCTTATTTTAAACTGAAGAATGGAAATCAGAAAGGGAAAGTTGGCTGGGATATCCGCCCCCAGATCCCGAGGCTCTTGCGGGTTGTTTGTTGCCAACAGCATAAACAGAACTGAATTATGAGGCAAACAGTTTCCATTGCTTGTGTTACAACATGCACACAGATGCAGTCTGAAAAATACCTTTTTAAACCTTAATTAATAACTAATTTCATCAGTAATCTTAGGTTTATAATTCTGTGTCAAGCCCAGAGTAGACAGATAAGGAGCTGCTTAATTAAATAATGAAGTCTTAGATTCTACCACCTCTTAAAAAATCTTTATTTGGACTTCTATCTCCATCTTTTTCTTCTGTCAGCTTTACAATTTCCATAGGGAAAAAATGTCAGTCAATAAAGTAAGTGAAGGAAATGTAAAATTTCATAATACTTTGTTCTGTACCTTTAATTTAATTGTTTTTACTTATTTATGTGTGTGTATGTGGGCCCACACTTGCCACACCATACACATGGAGGTCAGAGGACAACGTTGGGGAATTGGCTATCTCTTTCTATAATGTAGGTCCCTTGAGTCACCAGGCTTGGCTGCCAGTGCCTTTTCTTGCTAAGCAATCTCAGTGTGCTTGTTCTGTCTTGCTTTTTTCTAAAATAATCAATGCTGTGATCTTTCTACTAAAAAATCAAAAAATAGTGTCTACTGTGTAAGAAAAGAAATTGTGTACTGCAAAAATTTAAGTTTCTCCTAAAAGATAATGTATGCATAGAATAAAATATTACAAATTAAATTTTCTCATTAAGAGAGAAAAGAAGAAGGAGGAGGAGGAGGAGGAGGAGGAAGAGAAGAAGAAGAAGAAGAAGAAGAAGAAGAAGAAGAAGAAGAAGAAGAAGAAGAAGAAGAAGAAAAGTTTACTGATTTTGATCTGTATGTACTTTCTTATAATTCAGGTTTGGTTTGGTTCGATTTGGTATAGTTTGCTTGACATTGTCTTACATATTGATATATCTATATTACATTTTTTTATATCTGAGATGTATGACATATAAATATAATACATAATATATATATATATATATATATATATATATATATATATATATAATTAGCTCTTGTCAGCACTATACCAAAAAACAATATCCTTTGTATAAGTTTGGATTATTTAAGTCAACCCTTAATATAAATTATCCTTGAAACTTACAGACATTAATGATGTATGAATTTTTTCCCAAAAACAAATAGTGTTGACTCTTCTAGATTCTTTCAGGGTCACTATTAATTATTATATGTAAGGAACTTTTGATATTATAGATCTCCAATGGCTTCATGCTCAAACTATCTATCAACTTTTCCTCTTTTTGATAGCACACTGGTTATATGTGGGAAGCTGTTTTTCTTCTCTGAATAGATACAACTTGATCTTCTACTGCTTTCTCCTGAGACATTTTTTAAGGCAAATTTCTTCTTAAATCCTTACACAAGTGAGAGTGCAAGGAACAGAAGTCTGATTGATGAAATTGGGCTGCTCAAAATGTTGAATTCTAAGTAGAGGGACTCAAAGGCAAAATAAATAGTGTTCTTTCCTTTCAGGAAGGGATAATTTTCATGACGCTGTCCCACTTATGAAAGTAGCTTCTCCCTGTGTGTTTATTCAACATTCTCTCCTCAGGCTGTGCCTTGGCTGAGGCCAGATGAAAGTCATTGTTATCACTGGACCATGTACACATGCTCTTCTGTCCATTGATTCATTCATGAATTCAGCTTTGCAGTTTTAGCGTGTAACTTTTCTTTTCCTCCCTTTTCCGCACGAGTCATCACGGGAATGAGGATAATATATGCTTTTCTGATGAGGTTAATGCTTGCAAAATGTAGTGTACATGCATTTTTAATTCATGTAAACAGAATCGCTGTCTGCTTATGGAGTATATTTTATGAATTTCACATCATTTTTACCCACAACCTTTTTAACATATCTCTAGTTCTTTCATAATAGTTACAGCAAGTGCTCACTGCCTTCTGTCTCTGGGATAAAATCCCAGACAACCCTCAATTTCTGCCTTCTTCATCTTATTGAAATCAATATCTTCATGCACTTGAGTTTGCTGAGCTATGTCCTGGGATGGAGAAAATGAATGTATCTTCACTTGATAAGGCAGGAAAATAATAAAACAAATGAGCGCTTACTCTATGCTACACCGTTCGAAATGCTGAAAACAGCAACAAATAAAATTAAATCTCTGTCCTCATGAAGTCCACAGCCTTGGCAACAAATCATATAAAGGAGCATGCAAGTGAGTTGAAAGTAGGATAGAAAGTCCAATGTTCAGATTAGAAGTATGGACAAAAATCATTACTTGAGATTGAACCTACAATACCTCTGGTCACTATGTAGAGATATGATCTAAGAACTGCATTCTTAGGCCTCTTAGTATTTAAAGGAACCAACAAAAGAACCCAAAAATAAACTACAGGTGAGAAATGACAAAAACCCAAACAAACTGATAACACAAAGGGAACTGCTGATTGATCAAATGAGATAAGACAAATTTTGAATTTAAAAATATGGGGATCATTGGTGGTTCTGGAAAAAAATGTTATTTGACACAACTGTACCAAAACAAAGAAAGAATTAAGAACAAGTCCAGGAAGTAATCTTCTTTTCAACATCGTTTGCTGTGACATGGAATTGACCCATGAGCCGTGAACTGGAGAGTGAACTCTGGTGCAATGACAATTCTGTGTAAGACATAAGGCATTGCAGCACACTTTCAGGTTGCTGGGAATGGGCCAAACCAATAGAGAGTCTGAAATTATGGTTCAAAAGAGAATTTCTGAAGCATTATCCTTGAACAGGTGAGAGGGAGAAAGACATAAATAGGTTTTTTTTTTTTGGTTTTTTTGTTTTGTTTTGTTTTGTTTTTTTAAAAGATACCCATGGTACAAGAATAGACAACCAATGCGTAGTGACAGAATGAAGTGATTAGATTTGGGGTGCAGATGTAGGGGAAGAGGGAAAGGAGAAGACTTGGTAGATGTGGCAATGGGAGACTGTGGAGTTCTCATCATTCTCTTTCATTTCTCCATCAGTTACCTTTATTCAGCCTCCCTTACCAGACTCTTTTCCTCTCTTCCCTACTTTCAGCCAGCTTTTTATGCATCCTGCAGGGTACATTTTCATGACTCTGTGCCTTCCACTTTCCCCTTCCTTGCCCAGCCTTGCCAGCTGGCAAATTTACAGTTACTCTTACTATAAATAAAAATCAAAAAACGATTAAATGTATCTGATTCATCCAATAGCCTTTTCACATTGTAAAAAAATTATATCAATGCACTACAAGACTGTCCATTAGGCTGTGCCCACAGGTTAAAGTGGCCTCAGTCTTCTCCACATTCCAAATACTGCAATACCCACAAGGAGCTGTGTCTACAGAGCTGTTCTTTAATTTTGGGAAAGAGGCTTACACCAAAGACCTTGCTTACCTGCAGATTACATTCTAGTACTTTTCTTAAACTTTCCTTTTTATCATTTTTATTTTAATTATAAACAAGATTGATTTACATGACAATCCCAGTTCCCTTCTCCCTTCCATCCTCCCCTACAACCCCCCAACTAAAACCCTACCTATCACATGTCCTTTCTTCTATTCTTCCCCTGACTCAAACTTTCTGCTCCCTCATGACCTCTGCATGCTTCCTCTTCTTCCCTTCTCATTATTGTAGCTCCCTCCCTGTCTTCCCATGCTCCCAATTTGCTCAGCAGATCTTGACCATTTCCCCTTCTCCAGGGGACCATGCATGTCCCTCATAGGGTCCTCCTTGTTTATTAGCTTCTTTGGCAGTGTGGATTGTAGGCTGGTAATCCTTTAATCTATGTGTAAAATTGGCATATGAGTGAGTACATACCATGTTTGTCTTTTTGTGATTGAGTTACCTCGATCAGAATGATTTCTTCTATTTCCATCCATTTTCCTGCAAATTTCAAGATTCCATTGTTTTTCTGCTGAGTAGTACTCCATTGTGTAAATGTACCACATTTTCTGTATCCTTTCTTCGGCTGAGGGACATCTAGGCTAATTCCAGTTTCTGGCTGTTACAAACAGTGCTGCTATGAACATGTTTGAACAGATGTCCTTCTTGTATGAATGTGCTTCTTTTGGGTATATGCCTAAAAGTGGAATTGCTAGATCTTGTGGTAGACTGATTCCCATTTTCTTGAGGAGTTGCCATACTGATTTCCAAAGTGGCTGTACAAGTTGGCACTCCTACCAGCAGCGGATAAGTGATCCCCTTTCTCCTCCTCTCCAGCATAAACTATCGTTGGTGTTTTTGATTTTAGCCATTCTGAAAGGAGTAAGATGGTATCTCAGAGTTGTTTTGATTTGCATTTCCCTGATGGCTAAGGATGCTGAACACTTTCTTATGTGTCTTTCAGCCATTGTAGATTCCTCTATTGAGAATTGTCTATTTAGTTCTGTACCCCACTTTTTAATTGGATTGTTTAGTGTTTTGGAGACTAGCTTCTTGAGTTCTTTGTATATTTTAGAGGTCAGCCTTCTGTCAGATGTGGGGTTGGTGAATATCTTTTCCCAGTGGTTTTGTCTTGTTGACTGTGTCCTTTGCCTTACAGAAGCTTCTCAGTTTCAGGAAGTCCCATTTATCAATTGTTGATCTCAGTGTTTGTGCTACTGGTGTAAAGTTCAGGAAGCACTCTCCTGTACCGATTAATTCAAGGGTATTTCCCACTTTGTCTTCTAGTAGATTCAGTGTGGCTGGGTTTATGTTGGGGTCTTTGATCCATTTTGACTTAAGTTTTGTGCAGGGTGAAAGGCTTGGGTCTATCTGTAGTCTTCTACATGTTTGCATCCAGTTATGCCAGCACCATTTGTTGAAGATGTTCTCTTTGTTCTATTGTATAAATTTGGATTGTTTGTCAAAAATCAGGTGTTTGTAGGTGTGTGGGTTAATATCAAGGTTTTCAACTCTATTCCATTGGTCTACCTGTCTATTTTTGTGCCAATACCAAGCTGTTTTCAGGACTATAGTTCTGTAATAGAACTTGAAGTCAGGGAAGGTGATGCCTCTAGAAGTTCCTCCATTGTACAGGGTTGTTTTGGCTATCCTGGGTCTTTTGTTTCTCCATATAAAGTTGAGAATTGTTCTTTCAAGGTCTGTGAAGAAATGTGTTGGGATTTTGATGGGGATTGCATTGAATCTGTAGATTGCTTTTGACAATATTGCCATTTTTACTATGTTGATACTACCTATCCAAGAGCATGGGAGATCTTTCCATATTCAGGTATCTTCTTTAATTTCTTTCTTTATAGACTCAAAATTCTTATGGTACAGGTCTTTCACTTTTTTGGTTAGTGTTACTCCAAGGTATTTTATGTTGTTTGTTGCAATTGTAAAGGGTGATGCTTCTCTGATTTCTTTTTCCACCAATGTGTCATCCATATATAGTAGGGCTACAGACTTTTTTGAGTTAATATTGTATCGTGCCACTTTGCTGAAGGTGTTTATCAGCTGTAGGAGTTCCCTGGTAGAGTTTTTCGGGTCACTTATGTAGACTATCATATCATCTGCAAATAGTGAGAGTTTGACTTCTTCCTTTCTGATTTGTATTCCCTTGATCTCCTTTTGTTGTCTTATTGCTCTAGCTAGAACTTCAAGGACAATATTGAAGAGGTATGGAGAGAGTGGACAGCCTTGTCTTGTTCCTGATTTTAGAGGAATTGCATTGAGTTTCTCTCCATTTAATTTGATGTTGGCTGTTGGCTTGCTGTATATTGCTTTTATTATGTTGAGGTATGTTCCTGTTATCCCTGATTTCTCCAGGACTTTTATCATGAAGGGGTGTTGGATTTTGTCAAAGGCTTACTCGGCTTCTAGTGAGAAGATCATGTGGTTTATTTTCCTCAAACTGTTTATATGGTGGATTACATAGATGGATTTTTCATAAGTTGAACCATCCTTGCATCCTTGGGATGAAGCCTACTTGATTGTGGTGGATGATTTTTCTGATGTGTTCTTGGATTCTATTTGCCAGTATTTTATTGAGAATTTTTGCATCAATGTTCATGAGGGATATTGGTCTGTAGTTCTCTTTCTTAGTTGTGTCTTTGTGTGGCTTGGGTATCAAAGTTATTGAAGCCTCATAAAAAGAGTTTAGCAATGACCCTTCTGCTTCTATTGTGTGAAATGCTTTGAGGAGAATTGGTATTAGCTGTACCTTGAATTTCTGGTAGAATTCTGCACTGAAGCCATCTGGCCCTGGCTTTTTTTTTTTTGGTTGGGAGACTTCTGATGACTGCTTCTAATTTCATTAGGGGTTATAGGTCTATTTAAGTTGCTTATCTGTTCTTGATTTAATTTTGGAAAGTGAAATCTGTCCAGAAAATTGTCCATTTCCTTTAGATTTTCAAATTTTGAGGAATATAGGTTTTCGAAGTATGACTTGATGATTCTCTGGATTTCCTCTGTGTCTGTTGTTATGTCCCCTTTTTCATTCCTGATTTTATTAATTTGCTTGTTCACTCTCTGCTGTTTGGCAAGTTTGGATAAAGGTTTGTCTATCTTGTTGATTTTCTCGAAGAACCAACTCTTCGTTATATTGATTCTTTATATTGTTCTCCTAGTTTCTATTTTATTGATTTCAGCCCCTAATTTTCCATGTGGGTTTAAGCAATTAACAGAACCACCTTCAAGTTGGTTTGTGTAACCTAAACTGTTGGCTGCACAAATGGTTCCCAGTTTGTCCTCCAGGCTGTGAGCACTGAGAGCTGCTAAAATATGAAGCAGGTTTTGACTCACCACAGTACTTTGCATTATCAAATGGCATGTACACTAAATATTCTAAACAAATACTTTGTTCTTTCATCACTGTAGGAATTTCACTGTAAGCTAATGTAACATATTAGGTTATTGACTCCTTTGTTATTATGCTATTTTTCATTTATCAACCTTTCTGGGGTGTGTGTGTGTGTGTGTGTGTGTGTGTGTGTGTGTGTGTGTGTGTTTGTGTAAGACAACTTGCAGGAGCTGGTTCTCTCCTTCTACATGTGCATCCCAGGGATCAGTCTTAGGCCACATCGGGCTTTGCCGAAAATGCCTTTACCCACTGAGCCATCTTGCTGGCTCCTTGACTCCTTTCTTAAAATAAAAAGAAAGAAAACGTGAAAGAACAGCATTTGACATTCTTAGATGTTTTGATTATGACCTTTGTCAGCTTTCTTTCATCAGGGGTTATTTTGATAAAGAGTGAATCCACAGTGATGTTTCACCTAGGAGAATGGAGATCAGAACTCCACCTGTTGCATGTTTTTCCTCATCCACTGGGATCATCCATCAATCTTGCTCAGTTGTAAGTCCCTGTGAGATCCCCATCTTCGTGTATCAGGTTAAAGCATGGAGGAGCCCAACAGTGAGTGACTACACGGAGAAGGAAGAATGAAAGCCTTCCTCCTTGCTGCAATTTCCCATCACACTCCAAATTTACCCATGACTAGGTAGGTAATGTGGCACCAGGGACACCTTAACCATGCTTCTTATAGCAGCTTATTTGGAAAGAAGAAAGCAAACCTCAGCCTCCATATTGCTAAGAAGAAAAGGTAACAGTTGGTAAAACAATAGCTTTTGTACATCCAAACCTACTGACTGGCAGTTAGTTTATAATTCTAGCATAGGGCAACAGTTTGAAACCAAAGTGCACATAAAAAACAAACAATTTATCAAAATGATAAACTAGTTGTATAGCTTTGACTGAACTGTTTATACAGCCAAAGTGATTTTTCAAAGGCTCTCACAAACTACTTTTATTAAAACAATACAGGATATATTTAGGCAAGGTTAGATTGACTTGGGAACCACAATTCATTTCCAAAGGGTGTGTATGAGGTTGTTGCTTTGCTGCCAATACAAGCCTAGGAACCAACATGAACTTCAATAGACTGTTATTTTGAATAACTTATACATTGGATAATTATGATATGTGATCCACATCTTAAACACTTTAAATTTGTTCCTCCAAGTCAATAATTCCCAAATATTTCCTCATTTGAGCTATTCCAAAATAGTTTATGAAAACATAGAATATCAGGAGAAATGCACAGGTTAAGTATAGTCCTGGAGGAATTGTGAAAACACACAGCCTAAAAAACAGTGTGTTCCCACAAAGGGAATCACTGCTACCCTGATGCCTAACACCATGAATCAATTATGCCTGGCTTTGTAACATAGGAACATTTTTATATGTAAATACAATAACGTATCATCATTTGCTATAGTTGAAACTGAACCAAGTTTTCCTGAATAGGACTACATTGGACATAATACATTTTCTTGGTCATGAGCCAGGTATCACTATGTAGTCCAGGCTGGCCAACTCACTATGCTTCTGCCTCAGATATTGCAGTGCTGTTATTACAGGCCTGAACTACCACCTGACTCACTTTTGTTTTAATGACCGGCACAAAGGGAAAGTAAATAAATTAGTGTCCCTACATAACCAGGCAATGTTGAATCCCACTAAAAATATGTCTCTTTTACAAAAGTTCCCACATATAATTTTCTTCTCTAATAGAAACACAGGTAGCTGAGCCACACATGATAGTACACACCTGTAATATGTATATTTAGTTGAAATAATACACCATGAGTTCACCTGGTATGCCATCAAATGAAACCCAATGTCACCACTGCTCATTTACGTTTGTCATACAACATTGCTTGCGTAACTTCATTGGTTTAAAATAGCATTCCTTTCTCCAGCTCGAAGGCACTATTCCCATTGTGTTGTGTGTGTTGTGTGGGAGAAACAAGAATAACATTCACAAAGACTATATTTGGCACTGGGTGCTTCCCTATCCAGTATTCTGGTTGCAAATTAAATGTGGCAAGACACTACAATTAACTCATTTCATAGCACCCATAATAGTTAGTAAACAGTGTTCCCTCATGACGTTAGCAGTTGAATGGCTTAAAAGTGAGAAATAGAGTGTATAAAGTGGAACAATTACTACTAAATACTAAGACACTGTTGTTAAAACAAGTAATATTATATTATCCTGAAGAGCTACCTGCAACAATTTTACTTAAAACTAAAAGTCTGTGACATGATATTTTTAAATTCTAAACTCAACCCAGTTTAGGATTCTCATTTAAGTCCACTGGGGATGAAATTATGCATTTTCTCCTTTCTTCAATTTACTAAATTAGAGAAGTTTGAATCCCAGGCAATTTCAGAATTGGAAAAGCCTAATGCTAACATTTCTAGAACCTGTCATCAACAATTCAGAAGAAAAATAAAACCAGAAACTTCATTGATTGAACAATAGCTATGTATACTTCTATAAAACCATTCTAAACAATCTCACATGATTGGAAGATGTCCTATATAAATAAATACTTTCTGAAAAAATTAAATATATTCCATTGCAATAGCTGGCAGTACAGTTTGTCATGTGGTGGTTTTAAATTAAATTCAAAGTTATTCTTCGCTGTCCTAGGGTCTTCATTGTTTAAAATTAGTAACCACTTCAAGAGAAAATAAATACTGGGCAGGATGCTCAACCTAACTCTCATTCTTTGGCTGGGGTTCAAATAGTTTCCAGTTTTACTGCTCACATTGCCAAGCACAGATCTGATTATCATGTTTTGCAGAGATATTTCTCCATGTCAATGATCTAGCATCCTGTATATCTGTCTTAAATTAATGGCAATTTTACTTCATTGAACAATATTATGTACCATGTGCAAATTTTACTTCTCATTGACCAGAGTATGAGACTAGTATGTGCTATATAGAGGCAGGTAACCTTTTTTCTTGATTAAAAAAATATGGTCAACTTCACTTATTACTTAGTAAAAATAGTTCAATAGTCCATCATAATGTCCTATCTAGGATAAATTATTGAACTTACTTGTTTATTTGGTTTCCAGGGTACCTACAATGCACTCTTTTGCTTTAGGGGGATAAAATAAAGTACAAAATAAACTAGATATGGCCATTGTCTGCTCAGAACTCAACCTGCCTTGACTGGAGGATGCTACTTCCATCACCAATGTCTTCATAGCACTAGAGCATTTTTCTTCTGAAGAAAAATTTTGATACTTTATTTCAGAAATAATACAAACAGTTGGGTAATACAGATTTTCTTGTCCCTTGAAACAAAACATATGTGCCAAGACAAAAATCCATGAGTATTTTTCTTCTCCAATCCATCCAGTCCTGGCTAATTGAAAAAATGAAAGATAGAACAAGTAAATAAAAAGTGGTGATCACCAAGTTTTCGATGTTTGTTTTACATCTGTTGCAGATAAATATCAGCAAAGGTGTCTTTCATAGGAAATGAGGCCATAAAGGAAAATGGAAAGGAATAGTAAATGTATCGAAAAAACAACATGAATAGAGGCTAAGAAATGTCATAATCATAGAGGGCCATTTCACTTATAAAGTGTATGTAATTATCAAAATACTTTTGCTGGATTAGATATTATTGTTGTGTTCTAAAACACACTGGCCAAGGGAAAACAAATAGACAGAATACAGCTGATGGTTATTCTGGGTGAAAGAGAGGAACAATTAAGTGAATGGAACAGAAGCAGTAGAAGTGAGTTCTAGAGAGGAAAATTAAATATAGAAAGTAGAATAGTTACTGTTTGATTGAGCAACTCACTGTCACATTTGAATAATATGCCAGTTCCCAAAGAGTAAAGTCACAAGAGAAAGTCCCCATCAACAAGACAAAGTGACAGTTGTATATATATATATATATATATATATATAATATATATATATATATATATATATATATATATTTCTAGGTTGATTTTATTTACTGTTAAGTAAATAAAATCATATAAGGAATAAGCAATCATTTCATATTGAAACATGCCAATCATATTCCATGCCAAAGGAACTGTCTCACCAAAATATTGCTCGTTTGTAGTATTTAAAAAAAAAAGAATATCAAACCAACTGTAGACAACGTGATGCAAAGTGCTTTAGTTCTTTCATCATAGCTCATCTGGCCTGAGATTTGAGGTAAGACTAGGAAATTGACATTTCTAGATGCAGCAATCCTCTCCATACATATCCCAATATAAGATGCAGAGAATTCCAAAGGGGTTGCACAACTGGTTCTCAGCCAAATGTCATAGGGTTTCCATCACCGGAGGCAGTGATCCTAAAATGTACATCCTGGAACAACTAATTACTGTGATACATCGTATGGCTATAAAGCCAAAAAAAAGTCAATGCGGAATTTAACATGAATTAATTTGCTAGGATTAATGCTAGGATTAATGGAACAATTCTGACCTCGCAGGCCACCAATCAAGATGCACCAAATATGCTCGGCATCTTCCCAAAGCCACAGTATTTACATAGTAATGGCATAAACATCATGAACTGCTGTAGAATAAAGAAACATGTTGACATGTGTCACAAACTCTTCTAACCACAGCGGATGTCTTCAAGAATAAAGACGCATGATACTTTGTATACCAGAAAGCTGAGTTACAGTCATTTGAAACTTATAAACATAAAACTCAACTATAACAGAAAAATTAAATATAAATTGTTCCTACAGGAAAAAGAAATATGTAATTATTGCCAAGTGCGGGCCTTTTCTTCCTTTATTTAAAGTTGAACTGTTTTCTTTAAATATATTCAGTGTGCAAAGATTTAAAAGACACTTATTGACCCATTTGACTGTAGTTAGTCTGATAGTAAGTGGTAAAATGAATGGCATTTCATTTCACATTTATATTCAGCATTGTAGCTAACTAGAAATGGTAAATAGTAACTCTTCTCTCCAGGCAGACAGAATGACACATCTCTAGATAGATATGTCAAATGTATTCACATAGATTCACACAAACATATGATGATATTCAGTGAGTGTCTGTGTATATAAGCCTGAATACACAAATATTCTTGACCGTGAAAAACTGGAAAGGCAAATAATGATCTTCCCCATAGAAAACCTATAGTCAACAACAATGCATATTAAAGGTTTAATTAAGGCTCTGTGCTTTATGTTCTGTGCCTTTAATCCTAGCAACTGGGAGGCAGAGGTGGGACAATCTCTGTGAGTTTGAGGTCAGCCTGGTCTACATAGTAAGTTCCAGGACAGGCAGGGCTACATGGAGAGATGCTGTCTCCAAAAATCCAATGTTTTGTTTTATGTTTAGTGCTTTTACTATAACAAAAAAATGGGAAGGCCTATGTAAAAAGTAATTTGTTCTCTCTGCCCTGCTTGGAGACACCTGAGGCCTGGGGACTGCTCATGGTGGATCCCATCCCGGTGGGATCCAGCCAACCCAGAGACTGCCAAGGCCCTGGTACCAGTCCTGCTTCCATCCACAGAAACAGGAGAGACATCAGAATATTGGACCTGTTTGCAACCACTGGAAGGGAAACTTGGTCCTATACCCACCAGGAGAGGAAGAGAATCCTTCTACACCCACCAGAAGAAGGGATAAGAAGACAATATAAAAACATATTCAACAACAGAAAAACCATTATGACACCACCAGAGTCTAGGGACTCTACACTAGCAAGACCTGAACATCGAAATACAGATGAAGCAGAAGAGAATGACCTTAAAAACATCTTCATGAAAATGACAGAGGCCCTCAAAGAGGGTATTAGAAAATCCCTTAAAGAAATGGAAGAAAAACAAACCAAAAATACAAGAAATCAACAAATCTCTCAAGAAAACAGTTCAAGGCCTAAAAACTGAAATAGAGATAATAAAGAAAGCACAATCTGAGGGATTGCTGGAAATAGAAAAGCTGGGTAAAGCTAACAATCTAAGCAACAGAGAAGAGGTTACCATAAATGCCCTCCCCTGATAAATGAGGTTGATGACTGACTTATATGCCACCCGATAGCCCTCATCCAGCAGCTGGTGGAAGTAGAAGCCGACACCCACAACTAACCACTGAACTGAACTAGAATCCAGTTGCAGAGAAGGACAAGTGAAGAGCAAAGGGGTCCAGACAAGGCTGGTGAAACCCAAAGAAACAGCTGAGCTGAACATTGGGGAGCACTTGGTCACCAGATTGATAGCTGGGATACCATCTGGGACCAATCCAGACCCCAGGAACATGAGTTTCAGTGAGGAAACCTCGGAAATCTATGGGACCTCCTGTAGCAGTTCAGTACTTATCCCTAGCATAGGTGTGGACTTTGGGAGCCCATTCCACATAGAGGAATACTCCCTGACCCAAGACACATGGGGGTGGGCCTAGGCCCTACCTCAAAAAATATGATAGACTCTGATGACCCCCATGGAAAGCCTCACCCAGGCTGGGGAGCAGAAAGGATATGTGATAGGTAGAGTTTTAGTTGTGGGGGGTTGGGAGAGGGAGAGGAAACTAGAGCAAGAAAAAAGATACCATCATAGAGGGAGCCATTATAGGTTTAAAAACAATTCTGGCACTGGGAAAATGTCCAGAGATCTACAAGGTTGACCCCCAACTAACAATCTAAGCAACAGTTGAGAGGCTACCTTAAAAACCCTGCTCCAATAATGAGATTGATGACTACCTTATATGCCATCCTAGAGCCTTCATCCAGCAGCTGATGGAAGCAGAGGCAGATAACCATAGCTAAACACTGAGGTGAACTCTGGATTCCAGTTGCAGAAAGGGTGGAACGATGAGAAAAGGGGCCAAGACCAGGCTAGAGATACCCACAGAAGCAGCTGACCTGAACAAGGGGTTGCTCATGAACCCCAGACGATAGCTGGGAAACCAGCATGGGACTATTCTAGATCTCCTGGTGGAGGAAGTCAGTTTGCATGTCTGGACAATCTATGGGGCAACTGGTAGTGAATCAGTACTTACCCCTAGTACACTAATGAACTTTGGAAGCCCTCTCCACCTAGAGGGATACTCCCTCAGCTTAAACACACAGGGGAGGACCTAGGCCCTATCCCAAAGGATATGACAGACTCTGAACTCCCCATGGAAGGCCTCACCCTCCCTGGGGAGCAGAAACGGGTTGGGATAGGGAGTCTGTGGGGGGGCAGGGGAGGAGGGAAGAGAGAGGGAACTGAGATTGATATGTAAAAGAAGCTTATTTCTAATTTAAATAAAAAAGAAAAATGAAATTTTAAAAAGTAATTTATTCTTTTTTACTCAGACAAAATTCCTTCATCATCATCAAACAGAGTAGGATGGCAAGTCAAGCATGGCCTTTCTGTGTTACAGTATAGAAGAGTCAGGATAACAAAGAATAGTCTCAATTCCAGAGACAGGGGTATTAGCAGTTTACCAGGGTTAATAGGATGAATGAAAACGTTAAGAAACAGAAATGTGTTTATTAAGAACCCAGCAAAATA
Source organism: Cricetulus griseus (assembly GCF_003668045.3). Lineage (NCBI taxonomy): Eukaryota > Metazoa > Chordata > Mammalia > Rodentia > Cricetidae > Cricetulus > Cricetulus griseus. Next base: position 27,104,871 of record NW_023276806.1, read on the forward strand.
TGCCCTTAGCATGTGGTTTCTGCTGTACAGCTTCCTAGCAGGGAAAGACAAAGGCAAAGCCTCATCCAAAAGGTGACCAGGAGACTTTGGTGAAAAGAGGCCCACAGGGTGAGCCCACAGGGTGAGCCCACAGCTATCACAAGCTTCCATCTGTCTGAGAAATCTGGTGTGACGTTAATACCTCTGTACCACATCAGCAGCAGTAGACAGGAAGTCCATCTTGTCATGTCCCATGTCTCAGAAGACTGTACCTGGTCATTGTCTTGAGAGAGTATCTGCTGTTTACAAAGTGGTTACACTTGGGACTTGTTAAAAAGAAATAATCATAAGTCAGGAAGCATGGGGTCAACTTTCCACAGCTCCTGGTAGGAAATAGCTGCCTGAGACTCAATGGGAGATATGGCAGTAGATGTGTGCACACAATGAGAAGCTCAAAAGGCAGGAGGTTTCAGTGGTGAAGCGAAGTCAGTGGCTCCATGCTCTTTAACTAGGAGCAGGACAAGCACAGTAGAGTGAGATAGCCCTATGCTAGAGACTGACAGCCATAAAATCAAACTTTGAAGTAAGTCTTGTATTTGTCCACAGCAAAGAAGACTAAGAACTCTACAATTTAAGTACATTGGATATTCCCTGGAACCTACTCCAGCCTGTGTGGTGTTCAATCCTGAGCAGAATCCAAAAGCATTGAGATCTGGCAGCATATCTCAGTTCTCTACCTACAGCCACAGTGCTCTGCCCGAGCATATACAGCTTCAAGCACTACCCCAGCCCCAAGATGTACAGTTTGTTCTAGAGGGTGTGACGACATGCCTAGTCCACAGGCTGTAAACCCAGAGTGAGTCCTGGCATACAGTGAAGAGAAGCGACTGTAGGCATGGCAACTCTGTTAAGCAATTAGTTTGAGCACCCTGTACTCAGCACTCATCTAAACAAGATGAAACAGAAAAGTCTCCAACTTTGCTTCACAACCTCTTTCACCCAGCAGTTAAACAACTCTGAGTCTGCTCCAATATGTTATTTTAGAATTAGGCATGGATTTTTCATTATTGTTTTTCTTTTGCCCTTTTCTATTTTTTTGTCTTTACTATATTCTACTGTATTATTTTTATTTCATTTTTGAAAACAGCTTACAGATTTCTTTCCTCTTCTTATATTTGTATAATTTTGTTTATCTGTTTTCTTTATTTTTGTTTATTTTTGTTTTGTTTGTTTTAATTTTTCAAGATGGGGTTTTCTATGTAGCTTTGTAGACCAGGCTGGCCTCAAACTCACAGAGATCCATCTGCCTCTGCCTCCCAAGTACTAGGATTAAAGGTGTGTGCCACCAACACCCAGCTATTGTGCAGTTTTTAAAATATCTTTCCCCTTTTTCTTTCCAAGATTCTTCCCCTATTTTCTGTCTATGTCTTTTTTTTTTAGTTTTTATTTTATTTTATTTTATTTTATTAGTTCAAATTAGGAACAAGCTTGCTTCAGATGTCAATACCTTCTCCCTCCCCCTCCTCCCCCCAACATCCCACCTGCCCCTAGCCATCCCCCCTCCACTCCCCAGGCAAGGTAAGGCCCTCAAAAGGGGCTCCCCAAAGTCTACCACATCATCCTGGGCCAGGTCTAGGCCCTTCCCCATGTGTCCAGGTAAAGGGAGCATCCCTTCACAAGGCATGGGCTCTCAAAATCCCTTCTTTTTTTAAGACATTACATATTTAATACAGTGTGTTACCCCTGTACAAATGGAAAAAAATTAAGTTCAACATTTCTAGAACAATATGGCTGTTAATTTTGTACAATGCCAACTCAACACGGCAAAATGGGATACTTTTTTTCCAAAGTTGACAGCACAGCTAAAGTTTCCAAAAATTCAAATATATATATATATATATATATATATATATATATATATATATATATACCAATAATGGCAGTATGTTATGCATCAATAGCAGCAACAGCTTTTCCAGGTTCTGCAGTCATTTGAACATAATTGTAGAGACATCCAGCACTCTCCATTAAAAAAAAAAGTAAAAATAAAAATCCCAGAAAAACAGCACAGTTTTGTTACTCTTGTGGTACCTGGCAACATTTTGTAAATTAGCTTCTCAATCATCATCTGGAAGGAAAACATTCTGGGCAACATCATTAAAAACAGCTCTGATAAAGCACGGTCACTACTATGTATGATAAAGCAGGTCCACATATGAGTGAGTACATAGCATGTTTGTCTTTTTGTGATTGGATTACCTCACTCAGAATGGTTTCTTCAAGTCCCATCCATTTTCCTGCAAATTTCAAGATTCCATTGTTTCTTTCTGCTGAGTAGTACTCCATTGTGTAAATGTACCACATTTTCTGTATCCATTCTTCAGTTGAGGGGCATCTAAGCTGCTTCCAGTTTCTGGCTATTTCAAATAATGCTGCTATGAACATGGTTGAACAGATGTCCTTGTTATATGAATGTGCTTCTTTTGGGTATATGCCTAGGAGTGGAATTGCTGGATCTTGTTGTAGACTGATTCCCATTTTTTTGAGGAGTCGCCATACTGATTTCCAAAGTGGATGTACAACTTGGCACTCCCACCAGCAGTGGAGGAGTGTTCTTCTTTCTCCGCATCCTCTCCAGCATAAACTGTCATTGGTATTTTGATTTTAGCCATTCTGACAGGAGTAAGATGGTATCTCAGAGTTGTTTTGATTTGCATTTCCCTGATGGCTAATGATGTTGAGCTCTTTCTTATGTGTCTTTCAGCCATTTTAAATTCCTCTATTGAGAATTGTCTATTTAGTTCTGTACCCCATTTTTAATTGGATTGTTTGGTGTTTTGGAGACTAGCTTCTTGAGTTCTTTGTATATTTTGGAGATCAGCCATCTGTCAGATGTGGGGTTGGTGAATATCTTTTCCCAGTGGTTTTGTCTTGGTAACTGTGTCCTTTGCCTTACAGAAGCTTCTCAGTTTCAGGAGGTCCCATTTATCAATTGTTGATCTCAGTGTTTGTGCTACTGGTGTTATGTTCAGGAAGCAGTCTCCTGTACCAATTAATTCAAGGGTATTTCCCACTTTATCTTCTAATAGGCTCAGTGGCTGGGTTTATGTTGAGGTCTTTGATCCATTTTGACTTAAGTTTTGTACAGGGTGAAAGGCTTGGGTCTATCTGTAGTCTTCTACGTGTTTGCATCCAGTTATGCCAGCACCATTTGTTGAAGATGTTCTCTTTGTTCCATTGTATAAATTTGGATTGTTTGTCAAAAATCAGGTGTTCGTAGGTGTGTGGGTTAATAGCAGGGTTTTCAACTCTATTCCGTTGGTCTACTTGTCTATTTTTGTTCCAATACCAAGCTGTTTTCAGGACTATAGTTCTGTAATAGAGCTTAAAAGTTAGGGATGGTGATGCCTCCAGAAGTTCCTCCATTGTACAGGGTTGTTTTGGCTATCCTGGATCTTTTGTTTCTCCATATAAAGTTGAGAATTGTTCTTTCAAGGTCTGTGAAGAATTGTTTTGGGATTTTGATGGGGATTGCATTGAATCTGTAGACTGCTTTTAGCAAGATTGCCATTTTTACTATGTTGATCCTGCCTATCCAAGAGCATGGGAGAGCTTTCCATTTTCAGGTATCTTCTTTAATTTCTTTCTTTAGAGACTCAAAATTCTTATGGTACAGGTCTTTCACTTTTTTTGGTTAGTGCTACTCCAAGGTATTTTATGTTTTTTGTGGCAATTGTAAAGGGTGATGCTTCTCTGATTTCTTTCTCCACCAATGTGTCATCCATATATAGTAGGGCTACAGATTTTTTTTGAGGTTAATCTTGTATCCTGCCACTTTGCTGAAGGTGTTTATCAGCTGTAGGAGTTCCCTGGTAGAGTTTTTCAGATCACTTATGTAGGCTATCATATCATCTGCAATAGTGAGAGTTTGACTTCTTCCTTTCCAATTTGTATTCCCTTGATCTCCTTTTGTTGTCTTATTGCTCTAGCTAGAACTTCAAGGACAATATTGAAGAAGTATGGAGAGAGTGGACAGCCTTGTCTTGTTCCTGATTTTAGAGGAATTGCATTGAGTTTCTCTCCATTTAATTTGATGTTGGCTGTTGGCTTGCTGTATATTGCTTTTATTATGTTGAGGTATGTTCGTGGTCAGTTGTGTGAACAATAGAGTACCATGTCTTTTTTTTTTTAATTCTTCTTTCTCTCATTCCTTTCCTGACTTCCTAGTTGTATCTTGTTTTTTAATCAAAGAAGCTAGTCTGTGTCTTTTGATTATATGGTTTAGAACATTTACGTTTAAGATTATCATTTAGAGAGGTTTAACTGTTTTCGTGATAATAATATTGGTTGTTTCCATGGTTGATTGTTGTCTCCTGTGCTCTTGTGACTGAAGGATAGTTTCCTCCTGAAAGACTATATCTCCCAGCTTTCCTTGCTGGAGTTTCCTCCTGAAAGACTATACCTCCTAGCTTTCTTTGCTGACGACAGAGTTTTTTCACCCCATAAAGGTAGCAGCCAGCTTCTTCTGTGAGAATTTATCTCCTCCACCTGCATAGTGTGGGCACTCACTCATCATCCCACATGGCACATATTGATCCACACAGATAAGAACTAAGACAACCCCATCACTGTGTTTCCACCAATAAACACAGCCCTGCCTAAAGGTCAGAGTGGCTTCTGGCTTTCTGCCTTTTTGTCTCCCTTAATCCATGATAATAATTTAACACTGCCCTTCTCTTCTTTGTTTAAGGTAGATTTAAATAGCTTCTATGATAAGTTAACATGAATGTTCCTCATATTATCCTATAAAATAGAAATGGAAAGAACACTACCAAACTTATTCTACTAGCCAAGCACTTACTATCATGATACCAATATTAAATAAGGTTAAACAACAGCAAATACTATAGATCACTTTTCCTGATGAATACAGATATAAACATTCTCAGCAAAATACTTGCAAACAAGTTCAACCACACACTAAGAACATTCTACAGGATGACTAAGTTGATATCATTTCAGGGGTGCAAGGAAGGCTCAACATACACAAATCAACAAAGATAATAGAGTACACAAATAGACCAAAGGACAGAAATTAATGTGATCCTATCAACCAAAGCAGAAATGTCTCTGACAAAGGTGATCATCAATTCACAATAAAATACCAAGGAAATTAGGAACAGAAGAAACATACCTCAACATAATAAAGGTCCTGTCTCTGTCTCTCTTTCACTTTTTCTCTGTCTCTGTCTCTGTCTCTCTCTCTGTGTGTCTGTCTCTCTCTCATACACACACACACACACACACACACACACACACACACACACACACACACACACAAACACACTACACATATCACATATATCACACACATATACACACACACACACACACACAACACACATCACACATCACACACACACACACACACACACACACACACACACACACACACACACACACTTAACATATACCCAGCCAACATCTTACTAAATAGAAGAAAACTAAAACCTCTCCCTCTATAATCAGGGACACTGCCTTCATTTCTAATCAATGTAATGCTTGGAATCTTAGCATAACAAGGCAAAAGAAAAAACAAAGGAGATGTAAATAAGAAAGACACAAATATCTATTTGTTCAGAGTTTGATGCTGTCTTTAAAAGACCCTAGTGACTCCACCAGAAATGTTTGGATATGCTAGTCACCTTCACCAAAATAGCCCAACATATAATCAACATATAAATACATAAACTTTGGCTAAGCATCCACACAGACCTTCCCCAAAGGTAATTTCAGCTATTTACCAGAGTGACTTTTGCATTGGGAAATGAGGAATTAGATTCAGGGATTTATTAGAGCCTGGCTCTGAACTGACATTCCTCTGAGCCCACAGTATGCTTCACCAGCAAGAGATGGGACTGGCAACTAATGGAATACCAGTCAAAGCCCCTTTTATAGTGAGTAGGTCCTTAACCCCTTGGCATATATGGGTAGCCATCCATTTGTTCCTGGCCTTTAGAGCAAGAGCAGTAAGGGAAGCAAGTTCACCCAATAGGGCTCCCCCATGTCTAAAGAAATAGAAGACAAGAATAAGATCCCAGTGCTGGAGGGATTGCCTCTACTAGAGTGGTGCCAGGAGAAACTAGAAAGACTCAGGAAGTCATTCCTACCACAACTATCCTCGGCTCTCTTATCTGTCCCATGCAGTAGGTGGATGGCTTGAGCACACAGATACCTCTCACAGTTGTATATGAGACAGAAGCACAAATGAATTATCTTCCTGATGCTGAGTTTAAAATATGATTTGGAGAATACATTGGCGCAAGTTGACAGAGGGTGGATTGTGGTGGTTCTGTAAATTGTCATATTATTGGAGAACTACATTTCCCAGAATACACTTTACTGTATATATTTAATTAGAGTAGATTATGTGAATAACTCTTGGGAAATTTGGGGGATAGGCATGAAGCAGCAGCTGTTATGCAGCTAACGCATGTCACTTATCAGATGACATGAGGCAGAAGCCAGGCCTGGACGGTGTCTGTTCTCCTAGATCATCATTCATCCTCTCTGGCTTTCTGTACCAAGACCATGTTTAACTCTGCAGTGAAGGAGACTGACTCCTGCAGGATCCCTGCTTCTCATGCTACCAAGAGGCAGGGAAACTCAACAGGTCTGAGCCTCTGCCCATGCAGACCAGCCTGCCCTTGGTTTTCCAGCTTGTTCTTGCTCTCCCCAACTTTCTGTCATCTCCCTTTCCTTGTTTACTTTGTCGTCTTCAATCTATAGATTCAGATGGGAACCTCCCGAAGACTCCGCAGCCGGGTCAGCTTCAGCAGCTGGGTAAACATAAAATCTTATGTGTGGCATGTTCACCTGCTGCTCTTCATGAACACAGACAGATTCTACAGGAGAGGCGAACATTTGGAGCCACTGAAAAAGTATGATAATTATGGAAAGTGAGAGTACCTGGAACAAAAAAAAAGCTTTTGTGACACAGATGAACAGGTTTCGAAAGGGTAGAAGCACACTTTCTCTAAAACAGAAGGCAAAGAGGAGGCTGGAGAGATTAACTCAATTGGCAATGTGTTTGGACACAAGCAGGAAGACCTGAGTTCATCCACCCGCATCTAAGTGAAGAGCAGGGCGTGTCAGCATATCCTTATAGTCCCAGGGCTAAGGAGGAGATAGTCAGATGCTGGAGACTCCTTGGCCAGCTAGGCTAGTTGAATCAGGGAGCCCCAGGTCACAGTGAGAAACTTTGCTTCAAGGCATGAGGTGGATGGTTCCAGAGGAACAACACCTAAGGTTCACCTCTGGCATCCACATCCACACACACACATGAGTGTACACATGCAACCACACACACACACACACACACACACACACACACACACACACACACGTGCATGCACGCATGTGTATTTATACCCGGAGAGTGAACATTTAAAAAAAATAACATTAAGAGAAAACAGATAATTCAAAAGAAAAGGTTCCTCATGAAGGCCTTACACTTGAAAGTTGACCCTGGCACACAGATTTCTGGAAAAAGAAATAATTTCCTGTAGGAAGATAGAGAATATTGTAACTGGAAGCATGGTGGGGACAAAGGAGAAGAAAAACCGGGTGGAAAGTTTACTAGGCAAGCAATAGTTACATGTTTGATTCATGCCCCAGCCTGTATGATAAACACGGTGGACTCATACTGCTGAAGGACTCCCTTCCTTTCTAGCGGGAAGAGAAGCAGCTGTGGCTGCATTAATTCAGAGTCAGAAAGACAAGACAGATGATCAGAGACCTGAAGCTCACATTGGTCCCCTGAGGTAGGTTTAAGATTTTGAGCCATTCTGATCAGATCAAATCAAAGTTCACCAACCTGGAAAGGCACATTGAACAGAAACAGAACTAGGACATGAGTTTCTGATGTGCGGTGAGTAAGCAGTAATTGACAATGACTGTTACAAACTGGGACACAGAAACTTCACCAATAAAGGCATCAGAGAGAAAAGGCTTAAGCTCAAAGTGCCACACCAGGGCAGCCCTCAGCCGTGGTGAGTTCCTGAGGGTAGAAAGAGAGATGAATGTCATGGGATGAGCTGATGGTCCTAATGAAATGCTGTGGTTCCATGAAGGTTTTCAGGTAATCTCATGGAAGCCTCTGCTTCCAACCTACAAACTCATGTTCTCTTCCCCCAGATAGGTATTTGGAAACAATTTCAGATGCACACGCCTCACTCTAAGCCTCCCTAAGCCTGATATCCGTAGCAAATGCTTTCCAATGCCCTGTTGTTTTAGAGAAAAACCATTAGCTTTCCATGTGCCTAATCCAATAGTCTGCTCTTTGTCAGGAAGCTCTTGCACATTCTGTCATTGCCTTTCAGTTAAGCAATATGCGCTAAAGTTTGGCAGACTCTCCAAAACAATGCTCCCTGGTGTTAGTCTACCTATTCACTTCTGCTTGCTAGCGCACCACAAGTCCTCACATAAATAGAGGAACTCATGATGACTCCATCGTTACAGCAAATACTCTCACCTGACCGGCTACTCACATGCTGGTGGCAACTCTATGCACACGAGCATCCTTCAATTGCTTGCTTGCTTGCCCGTGTCGCTTGGCCTTACTCTGGAATCCTATCTGTCATTCCACTACCTCATTCCTCTTCAGCTGTCCTTCCTGAAACTTACTCATTTTGATACAATTTTTCAGTCAAAGTATCTTGTGTCAGCTTTCTATAATCATAAAAGATCTCTGAGAGCTTGTTGCTTCGGACATGCAATCACTTTTTCCATCTTGTCATAGATGGATTGCATGCCGTGTCTGGTGTGGATTGTTAAGCCCTAAGGCATGGGCCATATAGTCCCCAGTGGTTTGGGTTAGTTTTGTGTTCTTCTCTGTCTTTTTTTTTAAAGCACTAAGTACACAGCTTGCATTCAACAAATAATAAATAATAATCATGGATTTCATTTGCAGGTGGGATCATTTGAGAAATGGAATATTTTCATGTGAGCTTGCCAATGAATTCTCCCTCCACTCAGGAAAAATGTCCTAATGCACTCCTGCCCTGAATTCAGGTTAGATTAGATGGACAATTTATTTTTGGGATCGTGTCCTAGAACACATCAGGGTACTAAGGAAAATAGGCCAGCAGAAATGTAATGCCCCTGGGGTTATGGTGTACTGTGTGATAACAGCAAGGGGCTATTGTTACAGCTCTGTACAGGTGTATTCCCACAATACTGGATCAGGAGATAATTAGGTTTCCAAAGGCACCACCAGCCTGCTCTGCTGAAATACACAGAAAGGAGAGGTAGGTGCCTGCGTTTAGTGGAAGTAGACATGATTTCTCCTTTACTTTCTAAACTCAAACAACATACATTTCCTGATGGGGGATTGTGGGCCCAGCACCAGGTCAGGCAATGGCAACGAGCTGATGAATTGCATCCACCACCCTCCACCTAGGATCTCACAGTCTTATGAGGTAAACAGGTGTGTAAATTAACAATCACAATCTCGATGTGCTAAATGAAATGCTTAAGTGTCATTTGCTCAAAGTACTGGGTAAATATAACCATGTGAACACCAAGCTTGGTCAGTCTCTGAATTTCCCACTGTATTTCTTCCACACATACAAAAAGTGTCATTTTCTCAGTTTGGAATTCTGTGTGTCATTATGCACAGACAGTTGCCTGCTTCTGCCTCTCAAGTACTTGGAGGAAAGGAGTGCCCCACCACACTCAGTATGCAGTTTTATTTTTTGTTGTGTTCTTGTATTAGATGAGTACTGGCCTAAAGGTAAGTGTTCCTTCTGTTTCCATCTTTTGAATGATTGAAGGTTGTGGGTGATCTTTGAACAGTCTTGAGCTTCTTATCTGCCAGATCCACCCTCTCATTGCTGTTTCAATCGCTTTTATTTATCATGGTGTTTAACTTGTTGATCTCCTTTTGGTTTACCTTTGATGGTTAAACCAAAACTTAGGGAACCTAGAAATTCATCCACTTTTTTTTAGATTTTCTAACTTATCAAGAAGTACACACACACACAACACACACACACACACACACACACACACACACAATTAAATGTAGTGGCTCATGGTTGTAATCCCAGTACTTAGAAATCTGAAGCCACAATATTGCCATGACTTGAAGGCCAGTCTGAGCTATAGAGTGAGTTCTAGGCCATTCAGGTAATAGAGTGAAACAATGTCTTCCAGAGAGAGAGAGAGAGAGAGAGAGAGAGAGAGAGAGAGAGAGAGAGAGAGAGAGAAATGAGATAATGAAGAGATGACTAATACTTCATTATGAATTATTTCAAAAGGAAACTTTAATGTTATAGTGCTATAAGCCCAGCATCCTGAGTATAGTATAAACCAATTAATTACTACTAAAAGTGATAATAGCATAATGCAATAAATATCACACTTGAGGTGAAATAAAATGACTTTTAGAAGTTATTCATGCTGTGGTATCCACCTTATAACCATGAAGCCTACAAAATGACTGAACAATGCTAACAGAAATGTATATATGCAAAATCCAAAAAGACAGTGGAATGCATGGGAGGAAAAATAGCAAATTCAGAAGAATGCATTCCTCTCTGGGGAGGGGATCACCATCAGGAAAAGGCACATGGGGAGTACCAAACAGGTGTGTGATATTTTCTTTGTCTAACTGATTGTGGACACATGGCTGCTTGTTACAGAATTCTTCATGGTTTTGATTTGTCTGAAAGAACTTCGAATAACTTGGGCAGGCACAAATACTGTGCCTATCGGGTAGAGTACCTTCAATTTAAGAGGAGTTTAGGGCTATCTTTTTTTTTGTTTTTGTTTTTCCCCTTTCTCCCACCTAAGTAAGCAGTCCAGGGTTGCCTGGGAGCATGGTTCCATGCAGTGTGTGTGTGTGTGTGTGTGTGTGTGTGTGTGTGTGTGTGTGTGATGCTTGCTTCTCGGAGCTCTGCCTTTCTCTGCCCTGCAGTAAATCACACACTTTCCTACAGAATGTTACAAAGACATGCTAACAGGTGATGCCACTTTAGTACACAGGAATCATTTACCCGATAAATGTTTTTATTCCTTAAAATAACCCTTATGTAGAAAGCACTTTGATAGTGCTTTTTTTCTTAAGTAAAACAATAGAAGTTCAGCCTGTGGCCTCCCAAACCATGGGTTCTCAACCAGGTTTACACTACCAGTGATGAGCTTCTGCCTATGGAGGGGGCCTTAAACCTATTTAGAAAACTTTGGTCACCCCCTATCATTCACACCACTACTGCAACAGTGGGCATCACTCTCCAGGATGGTCATTATTACATCTCACAAGGTTCCCAGCGGGAGAAGGCTTGACTTTTCTCACCCTACAACCCACAGACCGCCCTCCAGCACCCTCCCACCAGCTGGAACATCCATAGACTAGTGCAACTCTCACCTTCCTCAACAGAGAAACTTCTAAATGTAGATGATGGTGGTTAATACAGAGACTCAAAATCGGTCAAAACGCTGAGAATAAGTGACTCTGGAATGCTAAGACCTACATGGGCCATCTATACTGCACCCCCTCAACTCCCAAGCCCTAGGAAACAGAAAATCGTAAGAGCCAGAGGTCAGGAAAAATCGTTAGGAACCTAATGTCTCCTAGACATTAAGGGACCATTGTGCTCACAAACTTAAAGCAGATGTGTTTGCCAGCACAAGATCAAGCCCATCAACACCCCAGTATGGAGAGGAGGAGAGCTTGTGAGGCCCAAATCCTAGTTGAGAAGCTATTGGCTATTGGTGGCCATGGTGGGGGGAGTTTCCTCCAGTGGTGTGGTGTCCTAGTACCACCTGCATATGGGCAGCATTAAATAGACTCAGTGGATCTGAAGAAAGAGAGGAGAAAAAATAAGAATGAAGTTAGAAAGGGAATGTGGAGAAAAGGTGATGTTACCTATTCATGCACAGAAACCCCTTTAATTATCTAATATCATTTACATATCCCATTCTGGAACATCTGGGAATGCAGTAGGATCAGAAACATAGCTAAGTTTCTTTCATTGATGTTTCCAGAAAAAACAACTGATAAGGAGAAGGAAATCACTAGGGAACAGAGTTATGGGTCCAAATACAGTCTCTTCTCCTTGGGATAACTCATGTAGCCTGTGGCTGTTAACTTTCTAAATTCAAATTTCTGATGTGGTATAAATGCTATAGATAAATAAAAATATAAATTTAAAAAGAGATAAATTATTACATTTGGGGCACCAAGATTTAAAAGTGCCAAGGTAAAATTAGTTGCTGCAAGTTTGTCACAAAGCCACAGAAGATCAAGGTGAACATTAGAAATGATTGCCTTAACTCACAGAAAGAAAACCACATGCCCAGGCAACTCAGCATTTGTACCAGACACAGTTTCCAAAACTTCAAGTTATTGCCAGCATTCCAGGAAGTCCAGAGGTGAGTGCTGAGACTACAGAAAGAAGGAGGAGCCTGGACTCTGAACTCTGTCACCTAAAAGTAGGTGGTTTAAAGAGGTCATCCACATTCCATTGTCACAAGAACTTTTTCCAATTTGGTAAATGTCATCCCATTTTCCTGAAGAGCAAGCTGGGGCTCAGCAAGGTTCCATTACCTGGTGTAGTTTTCTCATACAAACACGGGAACCAGAATTTGAACCAAATTTGTGTACACCCGAAGCTGTGTTTCCCTGCACTGCTATCCCTCTGTCCAGTAATGGGGTGGAGGTGGGGAGACATACCAGCAGCAGTCACTCTCCTACAAGCTCAGAAGCAATATTACTCCCCAGGGAGCAAACGTTCTTATTACAATGCTTTGTGGCCCCCCAAAGAACCGTAGTATATAAAAAGATATGAAGTGTGCCTTCAGTATTAAATTTTCATGGGACAAGGGGATCAACCAAGGGAGAAAATGTCTAAGTTTCCAGAGGGGAATAATAAGGAAAAAATACAAAGAGGTTGAGAATGTCTCTTGTGTTCCAAGCACAGTATACAAGTCTATTTTAAGTAATTTTTCAGACTTTACGTATAAACTCCAATCAGAACATGTGTTTCTCAATTCTATTAAATGTATGTTTTCCAGCACCAATGGGTCTTTTCATCTATGCACTACAGGCTTTATGCTGGTCAGATCATGGATTTTAGAGAAAGGCGGATGTATCAAGTTGGCAAGTTAGCTCAGTTATTCATAGTATTTGCATTAACATGAACTCCCTTGGGTTTCATCTTACGTATGGGACTGCTGAAATAATGAACTGTAATTGTGTGTGAAACGTTAAGTAAATATGAAGACTTTCCTCTACATTTGGCTACTAATTTCTTCAAATAATAAATCTCTCCATTAGCAAAAAAAATGCAAAAGCAATTGGTTAAAATAAAGGTCCTTTTACTTTAATAAACGTACCAAATGTCTTTCACTTTTGTTGGTGCTCTTTTCAGGGCATTGGGATTTACAGTTGAGCCCTCAGAAAAACAGTCAGGTGATTTAGCGGTGTGATTGTTGGGTTATTTTGAAGGAGGGAAATTTTGTTGTTCTGTCTTAGGGGTGTTACTATTATTTAACTACGGATCCTGCACTCCAGCCTCTCCAGAGCTGAGATTACAAACATGAGTTTGTGCATGTGAGTGCAGTTTCAAAGGAGGTCATAGGTGTCATATCCCCTGGAAATAGAGAAAAAGCAGTGATAAACTTCTCAATGCAGGTGCCAGGACTTGAACTCGAGTCCTCTATATCAGCAGTATACACTCAAGCATTGAGTCATCTTTCTCAACCCAAATGATGGAATTTTAAGGATGTACATGGTTATTTAGTGTGTGTGTATATGGCAAGCGAAGACGATCCATAGTCTGTAAGGTTAAGATATCTTTATTCAGATAAATACCAGCCAAACGCAAGCCAGAGGAGGCGGAGGCGGGGCTACAGTGTCTCCCTACGTGTGTGTGTGTGTGTGTGTGTGTGTGTGTGTGTGTGTGTGTGTGTGTGTGTGTGTGTGTGCATCACATATATGCAATGCCTGAAGAGGCAAGACGAGGGTGTCAGATCTACTGTTTGTAGAATTACAGGTAGTTTGAACGACCCACTGTGTGCTGAGAAACAAGCCTGGTTTCTCAGCAAGAGTAAAAGTACTCTGATTTCTTAATGATCTAAGACAGTAAAAAAGTCAAAGGTGGTATTTACTTTACTCATAACCTTCAGTGGCCAGAAATATTTAAATTTAAGCAATGGAATCAAAGGATAAACGTCTCAAAAGAGGAAAAAGATAACAGCAAAAGTGTTAGCTAATAATAGAAATGTAATCAATATTTACATTTCTTGAATTATGAAACTGATAAATATACCTTAATACAACTATTGCAACTCAAAAACATTTTCAATGTGATCATTTTCCATTCCATTTTGCTAACTTAAAAACACAACTATGGTAACTATATTTGCTACAGTTCACTCCTAAGATTCATTTTTCTTTCCATAAGTGAAAAGCAAAATTAACTAAAGATAAACTTGTGCTCCAATTTAGTTTCTCTAAAAATTATTGTTTTTTTAAATTCAGACATATTGCTGGGCAGTGGTGGCCCACATCTTTAATCTCAGCACTCGGGAGGAGAGGCAGGTGAATCTCTGTGAGTTCAAGGCCAACCTGGTCTCCAGAGCGAGTGCCAGGATAGGCTATAAAGCTACACAGAGAAACCCTATATTATCCTATATGCATAAAGAAACAACCCTAACCAATAAATTTCGTATTTCAGAGGACTTTTCATAAGAACACTAAACCTAGTAGTTATGCTATTTTATGCTACTACAATCTCCTAAGATCCTTCTTTACAAAGAAACATCTGAAAGAAACATCACAAGTAGAAAGGAATTTAAAGTGTTATATAATATTCACACATGCTATTCATGGTGTGGCAAAACTAACTCCAGTGCTGGAGAGGTGTAAGCAGAAAGATCATAAGTTCCAGGCCAAATTAGTTATACAGCAAGACTGTCTCAAAAAAAAAAAAAACAATGAAAGAGGAAAATATATACACACGTAGAATTCTGAAGAATAAGCATGTTTTTATATCTAGCCGTCTAAATCATCCCTTATGGATATTTGACCTTTTGGTGTGAAGCATCACACAGACATTATATGTAGGTATATTTCATATTTTTAGGAAGGAAGTAATGTCATTTCTGTTATACATTCCTCCACAATCTAAATTGCAGCAATTTAAAACTAACCTGGAACAAATCTGAAAGAGTGACTCAAGAGTGAGATGTTGTGTGATAAGGGTTGAGGTGTCACAGAGGCCATCCCCCAAGCAAAGCAGCCACCATCTGCATCAAATCAGCCATGCTTGCTTGCAGGAACCACTGGCTGTTGACAGTTGGCATTCCCCCATAGAAAGTGGCTCAGGAAAGTACTAGAGTAGTGGTTCGCATCCTTCCTGATGCTTTGACCATTTAATAAAATTTCTTATGTTCTGGTGACTCCTAACCATAAAATAATTTTGTTGCTACTTCATAACTGCAATTTTCCACTGTTATTAATCACAATGTAAATGTCTGATATGCAGGATATCCAATATTCAACCCCAAAAGGGGTTGTAACCCACAGGTTAAGATCCATTCTACTAGAGTATATTGGCTGGGAAAGGTTAATTGAAGAAGGGCTCCGTCTATATGCTAGGGAGAAAATATTATTTATGCAGGTGGAGATTTTCCAGTGCAGCTGGTTTGGGTCACCCATTGTCCTATAGGAAGTCCCTCATCCATAATTCACAAGTAAGCCAAATAAACTTCATTATTTCCCCAGTCAAACTTTGGTGGGACCATATTTTGGTGTGGGGGACATCCTAAGGAGGAGACAGATATTATTTACATCTCCCTAAGGAAGACATTAGCACAACAGAAGGAAGTGACAAAATTTGAAGGAAGCCATGTTTCCACCACTTAGCAATAAAAAGGGCCATCATTTTTAGTTACTGGACAGCTGTTGATTATAGTTAAGAGTAAATCTGTTTGTCCAGAACCTTTTCACAATTTTAACCTTAGCTGAAGTTATGCTATGCTTATCTAAAGAAGGACAGAAATGAGCATCTCATTGTGGGGATGGACATAGTCCCATGCTACTTCAGAATGAGCATCCTCCAGAGGACTCATTTTCAGGCACCATATCTAGTTTCAGATGTTTTGGATCACAACCCAGGGGATGTTAGAGAAACTAAGCTTTTCTAATCCCAAAGTGATGACAGAAAAACCACCATGCCAAAATTACTTTTTGTTTCTTCCTCTTGCTTAGCCAACATGAGCATTTTACTAGAAGCTGATCATCAACAGGTTAAATTTGAAAAATATCAAAAGTGTCCTCTTGCACCCTGTATTACTTCATTTCTAAATTTTGAAGTGCCTTTCCTGAGTTTAAGATATGTCTGGGTTCTGGCTAATTATTGCTGGGAGAATGCTTGGGAGGCTATTTTGTTCCATTGTGCTGCAATTAGACTGCAGAACCAATTATTCTATGTCAATCCAATTTTCCACATAAATAGTGTTGACAGCAATTGATACAGTCACTAAAGTTGAAAATATGGTCAAACTCCTATTTGGAAGTTTCACCATTTTATTCTTTCAGTTAAGTGGAACAGCATCTTTCCTTTCCTTTTCTTACTTAGAGTTTGGCAACACTAAAAGTCACCTTAATTTCTAGGAGTAGAAAAGGGGGGAAATGTAGTAGTGACTTCTATCATTGCTATGACCAAATATCTGAAAGAAATGACTGAAGGATTGAGGGTTTGCTTTGGCTAGAGATTTTATGCTTGGCCTGAGCACCACTGGTTCTCTGTCTCCATGGTGAATTGAGTTATGATGATGGGAGGATGTGAGGAGAAGGCTGTTTACCTCATGGTCAACAGGAAATGGAAAGAGAAGTCAACCAGGAATGGACATAACATTCAAAGGCATAACTCCAGTGGTCCACATCCTACAACAGGACCCCATTCCTAAAGTTGCCAAAGTATCACGACAAGAACCTATGAGACATATTTCATTCTCAAAGATATCATAAGGTGTTGTAGGATATTTGTTTACACTATAATGATGTGTCTCTGCCTAAGGCACCTTCTGATTGGTTTAATAAATAGCTAAATGGGCGATAGCTATGCAGGACAGAATAGGTGAGACATCTAGAGAGAGAGAGGACTCTGGGAGAAAGAGGGGTGGAGACACCAGGAGATGCAGAACAAGTCTGACATGTAGTACAGAGAAGAGTTAGCCATGCCACATGACAGGACATAGATTAATAGAAACAGATTAATTTGAGTTATAAGAGGTAGCTGGGGAAAAGCCTAAGCTAGAGCCAAGCTTTCATAATTAATAAGAAGTCTCCATGTCATTATTTGTGAGCTGGTGGGCCCAAAAGAAAGTCAAATAACAATAAGGCACTCAAATTAAATGATTTAACAAGAGAATGTGAAATGAATCCACATTTAACTGTCTTTACTTTCCTGCATCTGCAAACTTATAGAAGCATTTCTACACTCTTGAGTACTCATCTCACTGTTTGGGATTAAAAGAAGAGGCAAAATACATAGATAATTCTGATAGACTGTAGACATAGGAAACTGAAAATTCTCAGACTTTATGGAGATCAGTTTATTTTGAAGAGACTTACCAAAAATGATTTGCTATCATTCACATGAGAATTTATGATTATTTTCAAGTTTAAGGGTTAGGGACAGTAGATTGTGTCTACTTCCCCTCTCAGTGATGGCTCCCATCTGGCTAAGACCTGTGAAGGCACTGTGCATGCTGCCACAGACCCAGAGCATTAATGTGTGTGTCAGACCTCTAGTGTCTGAAAGGTGCTGCTTCCTTGGTGTCTTCCACCCCCCTGGCTCTTAGATGGAATCATTAGAATCAATACCCAGCAAGCCCTCATCTAGTTACAGCCCACCTTGTACTAGCCAAGGATCTGGTTCAGTGTAACAAGTCAATGAAGGGATATGTTTGTGTCCCATTCTCAGCCATGAAAATGAGTAAATTAAGGTAAGGTTAGGTCAGAGGGAAGAAATACTTCAATACAGACGTCACTTGAATTGCAGCCCTAAGAAACATTTGACTTACTTTCTTTTCACTTGATTTTGTCACCTATTTGAAAGGAGCCAGTTTTGACCTCACAAACATCATAGCAATTACCATCAAACTCACAGATGACATTACACAGGGGTCCTTACCCCAACCCACCATGATCTGCAAACCCATAAGCATAGCTTTAGACCTGTGGCCATGAACCCCCTTTCCTGGTCTAGCTCTAGACACAGGACTTGAATTCAATCCCTTCCTGGTTGAATTAAACAGCTCATCTACTGGCTTTCATTGGGAATAACTCAGGCCATACAT
Organism: Cricetulus griseus; assembly: GCF_003668045.3. Taxonomy (NCBI): domain Eukaryota; kingdom Metazoa; phylum Chordata; class Mammalia; order Rodentia; family Cricetidae; genus Cricetulus; species Cricetulus griseus. Next base: position 27,123,222 of record NW_023276806.1, read on the forward strand.
CTCCTTCATTTGTACAAACTAAGGAAGGACAGATTAGCACATGAAACCAAAGGAAGAAGTCCACCTGCTCAGGTTAAATTAAAAAAACAACATGAATGCACAAAACAGCATGTCTCCCATCAAACCCACTAGTCCTGTGGAAGTGTTCTCTACTGCTAACTACTTAGATACCTTGGACACAGAATTTAAAAGAACAATCACAAACTTTATCAGAGAGTTTACAGAATTTAGAGAAGACACAAACAAGCATATCTTTGAACTCTAAAAAGATAACAAAGCAATCCAAATAGAAAAGAAGGAATTTGTTATTCCATGATTCAAGATATATTATAGAGCTCCAACAATTTTTTTAAAAACTATTTTTCTAATACAAAAATAGACATATAGATCAATGATAAAAATAGAAGACCCAAACATGAATACTTATGATTTTTAGTCATCTGCTATCTGACAAAGATTCAAGAAAACATACACTTCAGGAAAGATGTTATCATCAACAAACGGTATTGAGAAAATGTGATGTCCACAAACAGAAGAATGAAATTAGGCTCACAGCTAGCACCCTGTATAGAAATTAGATCCAACTGGATCAAAGACTTCATTTTAAATCTTGAAACACTAAAATTGCAGTACCCTATAAGATATAGAAGTAGGAAAGGACTTTTTAAACAAATCTTCATTTGCCAAGGAATTAAGGCCAACCTTCGACAAATGGGATCTCATAAAGATGAAAACTTTAGGTGGTGGTGGTGCACCCCTTTAATCCCAGAACTCAGAAGGCATAGGCAGGTGGATCTATGTGAATTCAAGGCCAGTCTGGTCTACAAAGTGAGTACCAGGACAGCCACGGCTACACAGAAAAACCCAGTCTTAAAAACCTAACATGCAAAAAAAGTTTCTGTACAGCTGAGGAAACAACCAAGCACGTGAAGACAGAACACACAGAATGGGAATCTTTGCCAGCTATAATCTGACAGAGGATCAAGATTCAGAACAAAGAATTAAAAAAAAAACAACTCAAGGGTGGAAAAAGCCTCAGTTAAAGCTAGACTAAGGCCTTATATGGAGAGTTCTCGATAGAAGAAATAAAAAAATGTCTAAGAAATAACTCAAAAATTTTCATCATCTTTAGTAATTAGGGGAGTGCTAATTAAAATAACTTTGAGATTTCATCTCACCCCAGTCAAAATGGCTAAGAGCAATAAAACAATTAACAACAAATGCTGGTGACTTCATGGAGAAAAAGGAACACTCATTCCCTGTTGGTGGGAATGTAAATTGGTGCGGCCACTCTGGAAGTCATTATGGGGAAACTTCAAAAAACTAAAACTAAATCTACCATGTAACCCAGCTATACCACTCCTGGGCATATGTCCAGAGGACTTCACATCCTACTCCACAAATACTTGCCCAGCAATGTTCTTAGCTGCCCTATGTCCAATATCCAAAAGACAGAAACAACCTGAAAGTCCTTTAACAGATAAATGAATAATGAATATGTGATACATATACACAATGGAATACTATTCAGCTAGAAAAACCAAGTTGTGAAATTTGCAGGTAAATGGATGGACCTAGAAAAGATTATAGTGAGTGAGGTAACCCAGACCCATAAAGACAAATTCTACATGGTTTCCCTCATCTGTGGTTCCTAGCTCCAAATGCTCACATGCAAGTGTACATTATAGAGTAACCACAGAAACCAGGAAAGTACAAACCATGGGGAGGTTTGTGTGAGGGGAACATCAGAATACAGGTGATACAAAGTGGGAAACAAAATAACTGGGAGGCAACGCCAGCTGAGGAGGATGGAGGGAGGTCATAGAGAAGCAGAAGGAGAGATGAGAAGCAGATAACACTAAGGATGTTTGATAAAGCCATAAAGCTTCAAGGAACTATATTACTTTATACTTACCTACAATTATACAAACTATATTATTTTATATTTACCTACAATTATATGAAATGCACATAAGTGTGTGTGTGTGTGTGTGTGTGTGTGTGTGTGTGTGTGTGTGTGTGTGTATCTGATCTGACCTGAAAACCTCTTTCTTATGGTCTAGCTTCCATAGTTCCAGAAAATACTACTCAAGCTACCAAAGGGTGGAAGCAATTAAGTAGAGCAGTCCTACCCAGCTACAAGACCTATCAACCATGGCAAATACCAGCACGTCAAGATATGCATAAAGATGCAGTAAGTGGCAGCCACATGGTGGTGGCAATGACAGCTCTCTAATTGGACTTAAGGCCCACTTAACAGAAGAAAATTCCTGCCTGATACGGGAAACCTAGACAGCTTCCTAGGGCTATCAATGTCATGGACCTTAGAAAAGAACCTACTGCTGCCATTTAGCAACATAATCTCTCACTGAGTTCTAAATCTTACCCTTATACCCACTGATAAGCGTGGCTACCATCCCTCATCAGAGAAGCCTCTCTTTACTGCAGCTGGAGATCATCACAGAAAACCACAACTGGACACAATGCAGAGATCAACAAACCATGGGGAGCTCAGACCCAGTAGAGATGTCTGCATCCCAGCCAGAGTACAAGGAGTCTGTTGGACGCCATCTCTTCTAAAAATTACCTGCATAAATGAGACGGGTGCTGGGAAGGAATTGCAGGATCCGACCCCTAGACAAAGAACTACAGGCAACTAATGATTTCTGAGGTAAGGACAATTATCTCTCCCAGTAATGAGCAATGTCATACATACAAATCACACACAACAAAAACAAAGTCAACATATATATATATATATATATATATATATATATATATATATATATATTTGCTCATGCATGGATCCATATATAATGTATAAAATCAAAGAATGAGAGTGAAGGGTGACATGGGGGATTCAGTCAAGGGGGTAGCTGGAATGGGCTGGAGTGAGGAAAAGCAGAAGGGAACGTTATCAATTCTGTTTCAATTAAAAACCTTACACAGAAATAAAATATGTACTTATTCTGCACCACAGAAGCCAATGCTGCAGCAGCAAATGAAATTTTAAGATGTAAGTAGCTTCGAATGACAGCTTAAGCTGGTTTAGAAGGTGTCTGTGGATGAGGAGTATGCAGTAAGTAGAAAATAGCTTGGCTTCCGGAAGCTCTAGAATTAGATATGAAAGATTTAGTGAGTGAAAAGCATCCTGGAATCCAATCCTCTCAAATATTCATCTTCATTCCTACTTATTAAGAAGCCATGCCCACCAGGGAGAGATACAGAGAACAGGAAATGAGGCTGTTCTGCTCTTTTTTGTTTTTGTTGTTGATGGGGTCCTATTGAATATTTCCATATGAAGGTCCAGAGCTTCTTGGGAATATCCCATAATACTGAATTTGAAAATTCAATCTATAGAAAGAACCACTTTGAGAGGAATCTTTTGCTGGAATCTTTACAAAATGACAACTAGGTCTTTAGCATCTTCTTTTCATGCAGTACAGGACCTTAGTCCATGGTATAATGATACCCACTGTTAGCCTGAGTCTTCCCACTTCAATCAACCCAAACCATGCAATTCTTTGTAGACACTCCCAGAAACTTGTTTCCATTGTGATTCTAGACCCTACCAACATAGTTTTTAAAATATATTTTATTTAAATTAGAAACAATCTTATTTTACATATCCATCCCAGTTCCTTCTCCCTCCCATCCTTCCATCCCCCCCTCCGGCCCCCATCCCATCCCCCATCCACTCCCCAGGGAGGGTGAAGCCTTCCATGAAGGATCATCAAAATCTGTCAAGTCATTTGGGACAGGACCTAGGCCCTCCCCTGTGTATCTAGGCTCAGAGAGTAAATGGGGTTCTGAAGTCTGTTTGTGCACTAGGGATACATCCTGGTCCCACTGCCAGAGACCCTATAGACTGCCCAGTGCTCCTAACTGACACCCCCGTTCAGAGGGTCTGGATCTGTCATATGCTGGTTCCCTGGCTGTCAGACCAGGGTCCATGAGCTCCCACTTGCTCAGGTCAGCTGTTTCTGTGGGTTTTCCAAGTGTGGTCTTGACCCCTCTGTTTGTCACTCCTCCCTCTTTGAAACTGGATTCCAGGAGTTTGGCTCAGTGTTTAGCTATGGGTCTCTGCTTTTGCTTCCATCAGCTACTGAATGAAGGCTCTAGGATGGCATTTAAGGTGGTCATCATCCTCATTATAGGGGAAGGGCATTTAAGGTAGCCTCTCCTCTATTGCTTAGGTTCCTAGTTGGAGTCATCCTTGTGGATCTCTGTACAATTCCCAAGTGCCAGAATTCTCTTTAAACCTCTAGTGGCTCCCTCTATTGATGTGTCTCCTTCCTTGCTCTCCTCTATTGCATTTAACCACTAAACTGTATGGAGTTTCAGAACCATTAGTTTAGAGCAGTTGTTCTTACCTGGGAATACTTTGGACAATATCTCAAGACATTTTAAGCTTGAGCTGTGCTTTGTGACATTTCAGGAGAGTCTGTACTGATTTTACAGGTCCTACTCCTATCCAGATAAGCCCCTCCCTCCACAGGTTGACCACTTTAGTGATGACATCTTCATCCAGACCTCCACCTGAAGCAAATGGTCACATAATTCCTTTTATTAACTCATAAAACTACTTAGCCCATTTGAGGCTAAGTAACTTTGACTCTGGCCAAGTCTGCAATTACTACTTAATATAAATCCTCCCTGCTTATTCAAAAATAAAATGGAAACAGGAAGTTAAAGCAAGACCAGGAAGAAACAGGTGGCCTCTTGACCTCAGATTAGACACTATTTGTAAATATCATACTGTCTGCAACCTGAGAAAATAGTCAAATACACGAATATTTTCTCTCATTAGAACCTCAACCATAGCTACTTTGAACAATAAAGCTAGGAGAATACGCCAATTTCTTAAGTCAGTTAGCGTAATTTGCTTTGGGTGCTTTCACAATGAGCTATTGCATATGCAACTCAAGCCTACCTGGTTTTATTTGTCAAGTTTTCTCTGCTGACATTATAGTCAAACAAGATGAATACAAACTTAGTAAAATCATGCACCAAGTGTTTTATTTGAAATACAGCAGGAGTTTCTTGGCTTGGCAATCACAGAGAACATGCAAAACCTCTAATATTGAAGGTAAATGCTGGTGGCATTTTCACATTTTCTCCAACTTGTTTTCTAAAGTATAAACTTCTCACTTAAAGTGATAAGGAGGAGCCTGGTATGGTAATGGGCATTTATACAGATAAATGTTTCCCATTTAAAGAGATAGCAAATCCCTTCTAAGAAAATCAGAATTCAACAGCCCCAAATTCGAATTTGCCATTGCCAAACCCAGTCTCCAGGTGGCTTTTCTTTTCCTACAGAGACAAGACTGTCAGGATGTCAAGCACCTGACTGAACTCTGCACACTGCACTGTGAATTCCAGGCCGTTGTGTGTCATTCGAGCCATCTGTTTCCAATTTAACATGCTCTCTCTTTCCAGATAGCTTTACAAATAGCTAAGCACACTTTATGTGGTGACCCAACCAGGAAGGATGTGTCAGACTGCTTAGCTGCAGTTCTCCTTGCAAACGCTGTCTGCACAGGCACATCATGGCCAGCGGCTCGTCCTGACCATGCATTCCCATGCAGTGAGCGCACACTGAATCTGAATAGACTGGTTCACCGTAATCATCTTGCAAGATCTACAGGTAAAGTCTAGGCAACCTTATGAATATGGAATTTTTATGGAAATGAACATTAAATTTGAAATGTAGACCAGTGAAGAAACAACAGATGTAAATGAGCAAGAAAGGGGAAAGAAGAGAACGCCAGATGGCTAACGCCCCTGTGGAAAATGGAGATAGATTGCAGCACAATTGGCCTCTTGGTAGAAAGAGAAATATTGTGGTCGTAGGAAGAGTTGGTGGCCAGCTTTGTCTTTTTCTAGCCCCCTATTATCTCAATTCTTTGCTACCTTACCATCATGCTGACTCAGAGACATTACAGCCCCAAAGAGTCTTATATGTCATGGAACAAATTGTGAACCACACAACAGAAAAGTAGACCCGACCACGAAATCACATTGCATCTGAATGGTTGTTTGAACCTAGAATGATGGAAGTAATGGAGGATGTGAGGGTGAGGGAGCAGAGGGAGGAAGGGGAAGGGAGGGAGGGAAAGGGAACAACATTTAAAAAGCTCTTAAGATGTTCACAGGAAAAGGATTGGTGACAGGAAGAAAGGCCGAGCATAAAGTGGTGATTGGCTATTTAAACACTCACAAGGTGCAAAAAGTTCAACTTTAGAATTAAATCAGCTTTGACTCATCCAACTACATTTAAATCTACATTAAATTCCATAAATTTTAAAAGATTCAGGTCATCCAAGGTGTGCAAAAACACATGTGCTACTGCCAAAAAGTCAACAGGCACAAACTCCACGGGCTTGCTGTGTAATTTAAGATAAGGATTCTTTCATACTGTAGAACCAGCCGATGACATTTAAATAGCCCCGACTGAGAAACATTATAACTTGTAGATATAATCTGAGTTCTCAAAATGAAAATATCCCATCTATGCAAAAGTTTCCTGGAGACCAAAATAAGGATAGAACCAACAGGATGCCAAAAAAAAAAAAAAGTCAATGAAATGATTCCTATTGATGTTCTGCTATCCTCGTAGACGGGAGCCTAGCATAGTCATCATCAGAGAGACTCCATCCAGCAACTGATAGGAGCAGATGCAGACACCCACAGCCAAACATTGGGTGGAGCTCAGGGATTTACTGAAGATGGGGAGGAAGGATTATAGGACCTAGAGGGGTCAAGGACACCATAAGAACATAAGAACATGGCCCACAGAATCAACTAACCACAGGGCTCGTAGGAGCCTGAAGGGAAAATGAGGAGCCTTTATGGGTCTGACCTAGGTCTGCTGTTATATATGTTATGGTTGTTTAGCTTGATGTTCTTGTCGAACTTCTAACAGTAGGAGTGGGGGTTGTCTCTGACTTTTTGCGTGCTTTTTGGGGACCCCTTTCCTCCTAATGGGTTGTCTCACCTGACTTTGATATGAGGGTGTGTGCCTTATCTTATTGTCACATGATATGCATGAGTGGTTGACACTCCTAGAAGGCCTGCTCCTTTCTGATGGGAAATGGGGGAGGAGTGGATCTGGGGGAGACAGAAGGTGGAGGGCGAACTGGGAGGAGAGGACAGAGGGAAAGTGCATTCAGGATGTAATGTATGAGGAAAGAATAAAAAATAAATGGATAAAGGAATGAATGAACTAAGAAGGAAGAAACCAAAGTAAATTAACTTTAGGACTTATTTCTTTAAGACAATGTCCTTTAATGTGAACAAAGAAATCATAAACTATTTCTAAAAGGGAAAAAAAGGGAATAGAAAGAAGAAAAGTGGATTTTATAACAGTTCCACTTGGTCTAAGACCAAAGGATTTAATGATGAGTTATTAGTTTGCATGGCAGCTAAAGTGAAGGGATTATTTACATAATTGGTATTTCCAGGTCATCTAATACTTTCTATGTAAACATCAGTCTGGCTGAAATCAGCTTATCCACAAAAATGAGCCTAACAATATTGCCTATAAAAACCACTTAAAACTCCTGATAGATGGGGGAAGCAATTATGTGGACTTTGTGATAATACTACATTTGTACGTAGTTGGGCCGATTCTTTCGGATGTTAAGGCACTGAATCATTTCTAAATCTGAAAGCTTAAGTTGACCCCCAAATAAGGCACGTCAACCTTCGCGATGTGTTAAATTTGCACATGTGAGTAATTAGTGTGTAATTATAGCAGTATTCCCTGAGCAAGTTTTCTAATTCCTACAAATGAAAGGAAGATGTATTGGGCTTGGAAATCTTTGATTTTATTTACAGATACACTTTATAGTAAATTCTGATCAATCAAAAATGCAAAAAAGAAAGAATTAAGGACTCTGAATAGGGCAGGAACATGCCATTGTAGTTCATTCTCAGCAAGCTGATTATGACAAACATAATTGTCTTCATCAAGATGTACTTAAAAGGTAGTATCAGAAATGCACTACAAGCCCAAAATGCCACTGTCAAAAACAGGTATTACTTTTATAGCACTTAAACTCCAATATATATATATATATATATATATATATATATATATATATATATATAATTGTGGTCAGAATAAGTATTTAGAAAATCAGTGTAAAATACTAATCATATTCCTTGAATCCAAATTCACCTGCATGTATATATTTACTCTAAAATAAACATTTTAAAAAACATTTTGCAATTGATCAATTTATCCCATGGATTCAACTTAGAAGCTTAAAAAAAATGATTTTTTTAAAAAAAAATGAGACAAAGGAGGAGAAAGGCCAGGAAATTATAATTACTATTTTAATAGTAAGATATTGATGTAGGGAACAGAGGAAACCTTGAATGAGTGAAGTCCTGAGTAAGCATGCTCACTGTTGACATAGGCACAGCCATGACAAGGATCAAGGCCTCAGACTCAAAGGAAATTGGCAAAGCATTTTCCAATTGGCAAAGGCTTCTTCCTCAGGTCCAACTATGAGTGTTTACTGAGGATTGATCAATACGTGTAAAAATTATCAACTGTAGCTTCTTCCTTCCAAGACTGCTACTCACCTACAGACACCCCTACCAAGACTTGTTAACCCTCCTACACACACACACATCATGATGGTGATAAATCTCTGAAACTCTAGTCCTCCCTCCCCCCACCCCTGCATAAGCCTTTTTTTTTTCTTTAAGTTGTTTTGGTCTTGGAGTCTTATCACAGAAGTAGAAAAGTAAATAAAAGATCAAGCTATACTTAAGTGTGCAACAGTGGCACTTATATCTCAGGTATAACCAACAGCTATCTTATCAAACTTAAGATATACTCAATAGGAGTAAACTCACTGCTGCTACTATGAACCTAGTCAAATATCCAAGGCTAATGAAGTCATGAACCTCATAGAAGATGCTACTTTCCTAAAGCTAGGTAATCCCCAACTGTACTCTAAATATCTCTCCTTACATCCACAGGTAAGCATAGCTCTTATCTCTCATGAAAGAAGCTTCATTTCAGAAGATAGAGCCCAATATAGTAATCCACAACTGGTCAAATGCAGAAAACAACAACTGTGGGTGTCCATCTCCAACTGCTACATCAGCAACACAATCCCTCCACCTATGGCTCAAAGAGTATCATGGGAGGAGGGGCAGAATGATTATAAGAACAGGAGCAGGAAATCAACTATGAGAGGGTGTCTTCTCTATATAACAAGGACTGTATCTATAAAATCTTAACAATATGGTTACCTAAGCAAAACCTGCACAATGATAATACCAATTGACAACCATCATAGTTGTGAGAAAATCTCTCAAAGTTCCACCCCTAGATGAACAGTTATAGGTATTTAATGGCTACTAAAAAAGAGGTGGGAAGAATAAGTCTTCTCTGGGGACAAGGCTCTGATTAGTTACCTAATTCAAAGCAGTCATCCCTAAGCTTGTATGCATATGAGCACTAAGTGGACATGAAAGGGTGTATTTATATTTACATTGTCTTAGTTTTCATCTATTGTTGTGACAAACACCATAACCAGAAGCAACGTAGGTAAGAAAAGGTTTTGGCTTACACTTCCACATCACAGTCCATTACTGAGAGAAATCAGGGCAGGAACTAAAGCAGGACCTTAGAGGCAGGAACCGAACAGAAGACATGGAGGATCATTGCTTACTGGCTTGCTCCTTATGGCTTTCTAAGCCTGCTTTCTTAAACAAACCAAGACTGTCTGCCCAGGGGTAGCACTGCCCCAGTGAACTAGGCCCTCCATGTCAATCATTAACCAAAAACTGCCATACGACTTCCATATAGTCAAGATAATGAAAGCCTCAATCAGGTTTCTCTTCCCTGATAACTCTAGCTTGTGTCAAGTTGCTAGGATACATACATGTGAGTGCGTGCATGCACACACTGTGTGTGTGTGTGTGTGTGTCTGTGTGTGAGTGTGTGTGTGTGTGTGTGTGTGTGTGTGTGTGTGTGTGTGTGTGTGTGTAACAAAGAAAAAGAGTCACGAAATTCAAACAACAGGCAAAAACCTGGAGGGAGAAAGTATGGGATAGAATTGATGTAAATACAATACTAATGTACAGGATTCTATAAAACCAATAATAAAATGTGTTTTTATAAAAGAAATGAGGATTATTCCCTGTTTTAGAGCCATACAAAAGTCTCTGTAATTAACAAATAATAGAGTTTTATGTTACTGGTTGAAAACTCAGAATTTAATCAAATCCTCCTAATAATGAAATCAGTCCCTCAGAAGGCCAAAGATGTTCACATTTATTAGAAAAATAGCTCCATTTTATTGCTGTTGTTTGTGTGGTGGTGTAAATGCTGGGCATGAAATCCAGGATGTCTCATATATGAGGCAAGCACTTTACCATTGTGGTACCTAGCACGGCTGTTCAGGGCAGTTCTGAGATCCAGAATTGCTGTACAGCTTATCTTACAGTGGTTGTACCATTAAACCCAAATATAGAAGGACCCAAATTTCAGAGGTACAAAACTCCTTCAACTTTACTACTGTTCATACTGGCCAGCTACTTTTAAAATAGGTCAACTGATGGTGGCAAATGGTATCCAGTATAGCTGTGGGCAAGATCCGGAAAGAGATGCCAATTATTTGTCTCCTCAGCCTAATCTCAATTCTTTTCATACAAAATTCACTTGCACCTCTTTTCACCTATAATCTTGCCACAGATTATCCCTTTGGTCCTTGAATTTTCATTTTTCCTCTAAAAATAATTTTTCTGTCTATTCTTCAAGAATTTTGCACATTTCATTACCTAATATGTTAGTCATGTCCACACCCCCATTTCCTCTCTCTAACTCACCACCCAGAGCCCCCCTCAACATTTTAACATTTTATCATCCCAATGTCATATTCCTTCTTTCTTTTTCTTTTTTTGGTATTAATTGACTAGAATTAGTGCTGCCCTTATGCACACAGGTGTGGGACTACCCACTACAGCATGGGCAACTTATAAGGGGTAAGAGCACCAAAGAAAAATTACTCTCTCCCCCCAGAAACCACTAAAGGCCGTAACACCTCACATAGGGGTAGGGCCATGCTGTAATTTTGACTGGCTTAATCTTGTGCTGGTAACCATGGCTACTACTCACGAGAGCTGCTATCCATGAGTGCAACAGCACTTCATGTCTGGAAGACAGCATTTCACATCATTCCTCCCCATTCCCCAGCTCTTACATTCATCTTTATTTATCTTTATATTTTTGTCTGCGAGTGTTTTGCTTGCATATACCTATGGGCTCTGTGCATGTGCCTTGAGCCTGAGGAGTCAGAAGAGTCTGTCAGATTCCAGGAGATTGACATTAGAGATGCTTGTGAGCTACCATGTAGATGCTATAACGCACTAGTCCATCTCTCTAGTGCCAATCTCTTGCATCCTTTAGGCCCCATCTCCTGTAACATACCCCGAGCCTTATTTGGGAGGTTGCTACAGATATCCCATTTAGAGTTGAACAATCATGGTCACTTCTTCTCATCATTTAGTCCAATTATGAGTCTATGCATCAACTGTTGCCCACTGCAAAAAGAAGCTTCTTTGAGGTTGAGAGCATTCTAGATAAATACTTAGATGCATAAAGATAAATAATTTAAAGGCAATTTGACAACATGACCATTTATCAAAATAAATCAGTAGGTTTCCCCCTAGGGCATATGACCACTCCAACCATGGGATTTTGACCAGGATTACAGTGTGAGGCATGAATTTCCTCACGTATAGCAGGTCTGAAATTCAATAAGAGAGAAATTGGTCACCCATAACAATTGTGCCTCTATTGCACGATGCAATATGTGTAAATATTGTATAAATAGTATTGTACAAATATCAGTTTGTGTCGTTTAGGGGGCGGTGACCTAAAATACACTGTGTGTGTTCATACAGATTCATTCCTTTAAAACATTTTGAATTTGGGGTTGGTTGAATCTGTGAATCTAGAGTCCATGAATGCAGAAAGCCTGCAATACTCATTTCCCCCTGCTTGTATAGAGGTATAAGTAATAATGTGGTACAAATATAGCCAATTAAATTCAAGAAAAAAAGTATTAGAGTGGAAACCATGACTACTAGAAAAGGTTTATTTTCCAATTAAATGGCTATGCATAATTGTTGCTGTTGCCCCTTCTTTCAGATTTGATGGAAAGAAGTCCTGATCCAGGAAACCCCAGTGCCATGGAGTTGAGAAGCTCACATACAAAGGCAGCATCTCAGTACAATGATGAACACCTGAGCCACTGCTGATGTCACCAAGACAAGGCACCAGCACAGAACTACTTCTCTTCAAATTTCTTCCTATGAAAAAAAAAAAAACTTTGCTTTCTCTGTTAGCTGTATTGCTTGACTCTGAACAAAAGTGCATAAGCTTGCACATCAAGAAATTCAAATGAAAACCCAAACTGAAACATTTGCTGATGGGCTTCCATGAATATTCATGAGTGAATATTCATCTACCATGAATATGCTTCCCTGATCTCTTTGTCCCCGTTAATATTTACCTATTCACAGATATCAACAATATCCTTTCTACAATTATTGTGAGATTCTGTCATTTTGTTCCATATTGACTGATCCTATCCTCCAACCACAGTATCTGTTCTGTCATTTAAAAAAAAAAAAAAACCTTAAAGATAGATCATGTGTCATGTGATAGCAATGTAAAAAAAGATATGAAGACTGTTAAGAAACATTATCACAGACTTGGAACGACATGGAAAAAAATGTTAGACCAACGGTTCTCAACCTTCCTCATGCTGAGACCCTTTAATACAGTTCTTCATGTTGTGGTAACCCCAACCATAAGATTATTTTCACTGCTACTTCGTAACACTAATTTTGCTACTGTTATGAATCATAATGTAAGTATCTGATATGCAGAATATCTAATATGTGACCCCTGTGAAAAGGTCGTTTGACCCCCAAAGGGTTTACAACCCACAGACTGAGAACCACTGCTCTAGAAAAAAGGATACCTAGGAAAGGGTAAAATAATAGCTTGCCCTTGTATGTACAGAGGTGGAACCCTACCTTAAACCTTTATATGTTCCAGGCAGAGGCAGGGGACTATGCAAAGGCTGGCACTCTGCAGAGCTGGGTAGTACTTACATCAAGAATGTAGAAGTGAAGAAAGTCCAAGTCAGGCAGAGAAAAAATTCAAGCTGAAAATGTACCTCAGGATTAAGAGATTAGGAAACCTAGAAGATGGATTATAACATCTGAGGACAGAGAGGATCCCAAACTGCAGATAAATTTACTCTTTAAGTCTCCAGGATCCCTGCAAGGACTCTGAAAATACCCTGCATGCTTCCTCCAAGACAGTGGACATTACTATTATTCGAGTGGGGAAATTAAAATGAGGCAAAGCAAAACAAAATGAAAGGGAGACTTTCCAAAATGCCTGCCAGAAAATGAGGGCTTTATCAAACAAAATCCAAGAGACATGAAATGCATGTGGTTGCTCTAGTGTGTTTCTCTGTGTCTGTGACAAAGCACTGACCAAAGCAGTTTAGGGGAGGGAAGGGTTTATTTGGCTTACACTTCCATGTCACACCTCATCATCAACCAAATCAGAGCAGGAGCCTGAAGCAGAGACCTGTGATAGTATTTTGTGGTGATCTAACAAATAAAGCTTGTCTGGAGATCAAAGCCGGGAGCTAGCCACACTAATTAGCCATAGACACTAGGCAATGGTGGCACACACCTTTAATTCCAGGACTCAAGAGGCAGAGGCAGACAGATCTCTGTGAGTTCAAGGCCACCCTGGGCTACATGAGATTGATCCAGTGTAAAGGAGAAACAGAGCCAGGTGGTGGTGGCTCACACCTTTAATCCCAGGACTTAGGAGTCACATGTCTTTTATCCCAGCACTAGGTTGGTGGAGACAGGAGTGATTATGGCTGGGTGGAGAGAGGAATATAAGGCAGGAGGAGACAGAAGGGCATTGCATTCAGTCTGAGGATTCCTAGAGACAGGATCACACAGTTGGTTTGAGGTAAAAAAGTCTCTCTAGTGGCTATCAGAAGTAAACTCTGATCTTTCAGTATATACGCTGATATCTGACTCTGGGTTTTTGTTATTAAGACCAATTAGAACTCATGCTACAGAATTTAGGAAGGAATAGTGCCACTTCCTGAGTTGAGCTCCATGGCTTGCTTGACTTTATACTCTTATACTATCCAGGACTAGCTGCCCAGAGACGGTACTGCCCACTCTTCTTCACACCTTGGATGAAGCTACTGTTTGTGGCATTAGCTCTTGGGTCAACATTGGCATAATGGATTTCTTCTGGTAACTTGCACTCCAAAAGCAGAGCACACTCAGCAGTTAAATCTTCACCTGTTGAGTCAAGATTGCTGCTATGTCTTCGATCAATAAGGAAAGTGTGTATGGAATGCCATCTTCTTTCTAATTTTAAAGACTTCAGTATTATTTTTAATTGTCTATATACGGGGTGAGGGTGTTATACACTCAAATGCATTGTCCAACAAGACCAGAAAGGGGTGTGAGAGCCCTTGGAAGCAGTTTTGAAAAAGTTGTGAGCTGTCTGACATGAATGCTGGAACCAGATGAGGGGTAGAACCTGCAGAAGATGACTAATAGGAGGAAGACACCAGGGGACATATTGGGACTTGATATCTTCTTCCTCTTCCTCTTAGATTCCTGGGCACTGTGAGGTAAACGGGATTTCTAATATGGGTTCCTGCCGTGTGTACTTTGTGCCAAACACTCTGAGCCAACTATAACATGAAGCCTTTGAAACTGTGAGCCAAGATAAGCCTTTCTGCTCATTAAGCAGACTAGTAAGTTATTTTCAATAGTTTTTCAAACTGATTTCTATCAGTGAGTGGGTTTCTATATACCTTTGACATTATCCCCAGTTTTAAATATATTTGAGTGCATAACAGTAAATTATTGACTATATTTACTACTCATTCATCACTTTCTATGTACTGGGATATTCTATGAAGTATTCATAATTTCACTCAGTCCTTATGACAGATACTATAAGGTAGACTTTGTTATCCTAATTTTTAAAAAAGCACCTAAAAAGGTACGGCGATGTTAAGTAGTTTGTGCATTATTTAAAGCAGGGGTCCTCACCCTTCCTAATTCTGTGACACTTTAATATAGTTCCCGGTGTTGTGGTGACCCCAACCATAAAATTATTTTTGTTGATCATTCAGAACTGTAACCTTTGTAGTGTTATGGATAATAATGTAAATACCTGTGTCTTCTGATGTATTAGGTGAAAGGGTACACTGATCCCCAAAGGGGTCACAACACACAGATTGAGAACCACTGGTTAGAGGTACCTCTCTAGTGCACGTCTTTATGACCATGATATCGTGTGGCTTTTATCCTAACCATAGGGCCCCAGGCAGTGTGGCAAACATAACCATAAAAGAAACTGAGGGATTAGAGTTTTGTTGACCTTAATCTCAAACCAACCCCTGCCCTTCAACAATGAAGGTAAATCTCTCACATTGCACATGCATCAGGGGCAGCAACTGTTGAGACCTGCTTGGCAGAAGGAGAACAGAAATGAGAGATTTTGCAGAAGTTCTCAAAGCTTCTACCTAAAATGACCGTGCATCATTTCCACTCTCTGATGTAATTCAGCCCAAGAGCAAACTCAACATCCACTAAGCAGAGATGCAGAATCGTCATAATGAAAACACAACACAGAGCTGAGGAGTTGGCTCTGTGAGTAAACGGAGGACCCGAACCCATGTAAACCCAGATGGTGGAGCACATATGCAATGTCAACATTCCTATGAGGAGGTGGGAAACAGAGACAAGAGAAACCCCAGAAGACTGCCATCCAGGTAGCCTAGCGTACACTATAGTGAAGAACAAGACACACCGTCTCAAACAAGATGGACAGCAAGAACTGTTGCTGAGGTTGTCCTGACTTCCACATACACACTGTGAAATGCACAAACAGAAATACACACACATGCTCACACACACAAATACGCACCATTGTGTAAGTACACATTCACATACACACAGATTTTTAAAAAGAGAAAAAAGAAAAGAGAACAGCACAGCTTCGTCTTTCTAGTCCTCTGCCTTACTTCAAACCCTCTCATGCAGCATCTCCCTCCACTGGTCCTGCTAGCTTCGGACTCACCCGGTATCTGTCCTTTGTCACAATGTGCTACTTCTCTCTTCCTCTCTGTCTTAGTGCTTGCCAGGTGCACATCTGCTAAATGAATGTCCTCAGTTAGGTCTGGGGATTTTCTCCACAAACAGCTCTAACAGCCCCAGTGTCCAGGGATCTACCTCTCTGGCATTAGTTTACAAAGATATTTCCTGAATTTACTGAGTGACTTGAGTCTGACTCTAAAACGTGCATTCCATACTCAACAGCAGATTGCCGGAAGGAGGGAGGGTTCTCTACTAGTGGGTAAAAATGTGGTCTGGTTATATGTGAAATAGCTAAGGAAGCCATGCTTTAGGAACACAGCTCCTACTTTGTCTAATTCCTTGTGCCCGCCTGACCTGCATCCTTGTCATGCATATAAAAGAAATGGCCAGGATATGACCTGTGCTGATTTTATGTAAAAAGAATAAACGTATTCTGTATTGCTGACATTTCTGTCACTTTTAAGACTTGCTTTAAGATTGCTGTGGCTTTGTGAAGATCTGTATAATCGCTATAAGAAAGTTTACAGTGTTACCTGATTTGTTTATAGTATTCATACAAAACTGCTTTAAATTATGTAGTAAATGTGTCATTGGTCAGATCTAAAAGGATTTAACTCATTATTCTGAAAGGGTATCTGTGATGGCCTTAAAATGAACATTTTTCAATACCAATTAGGTATTCAGACATTTTCTTAGAAAATAAAGTATTGATTCTTAGATATTTCATCTGAGGTGTAGACTCATGTATCTCAGCCCTACTAAACATCCACTCTCAGGCATCCCTTAGTCCTCACACATGTCTAATTATGCCAATCATTTTCAAACAGGTATACCCTTACACCTTCACCCATAACCCTCACTCCTATGTCCACCACACTCACTCAAATGCTCGGGATTAAAACCTGGGAGCCAAATCAACTCTGGCCCAATCACCTCAGTTACGACAATTTCACACCCTGTGTACATTTCAACTCTATCAATATCTGACACTTCCAGATCTGCCCTGGATTAGAGTTCACTGTGTTCTTGAGCAGCCTTGGTCACTGGGCTTGTGAGCTCACAGTGTGATATTTATAAAATGAAAATCCCTTCCAGACATTATCACTTGAACGTCTGTGTTTCTAATGTGTAGTCTAGAGCCATTTGATGAACATCTCACATAACAATTAACTTCTCACGACCACCCTACAAATAAAAATTTAAAATGTGGCTACTACTATATTTATAAAATATGCACAATACCTCCAAAACTGTATATGACAAAGTATTATACATTTAATAAATGATTTTTAAAATATATGTAAAATGATAAAGGTTTATATATACTTGTGTAAATAGGGTATTTCACTAAGATTATTTTATTTGCTTATTTTTACTTAAAGTACATGTGTAATGCATTACATTTTGGGCAACACGGTATTTATGAAATTGATAACTGATGTGTGTTAGCAAAGCTAGTTCTTTTCAATGGAAAAAACATTATAGCAAGCTGGAAAGATAGCTTGATGAATAAAGTGCTTGCTGCACAGATGGAGGGACCTGAATTCAAATTCCTAAAATTCACATAAAACCAGGCATTGTCACACGTGTCTGTAATCCCAATGTTCCCATAGCAAAATGGGAAGTAGACATAGGAAAATTCCCAGAAGCTCACAGGCTAGCTAGCCTGGCATATGCCTCAGTGACCAAAAAACGAGACTCTCAAACAAATAATAGTAGAAAAAACAAAGTATGGTTCACAAGGTTGTCATCTGACATCTACATACATGGTGTGGTACATGAGTATCACTACAAAGACACACACACACACACACACACACACACACACACACACA